>NC_137455.1:381495042-381717542 GCF_964235325.1 Thermobia domestica | reverse complement strand
AAAATACCGCTAATTTTATAATAATTATGTGACATTTTCAAATAGATAAAAGCTAATCGAAAAGTGGAACAAGAGCTCGCTAGACAATATTACTTTACGTGAGATAACGTTATCCCGACTCACTTATCTGCTTTCGATTTCCAGCGATTTAGAAAAACTGCATTTACTTTCGCGTTTCTAAATGGCTCCAAATGGAAAGCTACTAGGCGACTCATGATAACGGTACCTCATGCAAAATAATATCGTCTAGGGCGCTCTTGTTCCACATTTTGATTTTCTTAAAATCTATTTGAAGATATCTCATAATCCCTGTAAAATTAGCGGCATTTTAATTTCACAGTGATTAGACCTCTTAACGACATCTGTTCACATCAGGTAGGAGGTAACAAAGGTTGCGACACCTAATAGCTGAGTTGTGTACTATTAGGAATTAGTGCTATTCACAACAAAGATGATTTTATATTATATATATATGACTTAACTTCATATTACCAACATATGTAAAATTTATTTTGCTCTTATACTGAAATATGTATCTGTTGCTGCTTTTGTAGATGGGTTCCTTAGCAATATAAGAGGTGGAACATTTCTTAGTCTTCTGGGAACCAAAAAAAAAAATGTTTGTTTGTTCACTTTTCTATTTTATGTCATCCCTGAAATTTCGTTGTCTTTGCGCCGTTTATTTTGGGAAAGGTGACAGCTGTCCATTCTTGTTTCCTTGTCTTTCTATCACGTTTTTCCTTTTGCGAAGGTTCACTGCACACACGATCCTATTTTCTGCTTTGTGTTTTCGTTCTTCTCTGCCCGTTTCCTTATTTCCTCTCCTGAGTCCTGGAGGTACCATCATTTTATACGGTGTCTCTCCACATGCAATGGATCTTTTCTCATCGGTGTTCCAGAGCTCCCTGGAGTACCTCCTGGAAAACTCAGCTTCCAGGAGACGTGCCTTCATTTCCAGTAGCTCAGCAAAAGAAAATGAGAATAGGACTGCTGAGGGAAAAAAGAAAAACAAAATAGAATGAAGATATAGTAGACCAGTAAGTCCATTCCATGTCCAAAGTGTATATATTTTTCTCTTTTTCGTTTTCTGGAAGGTACCATTGCTATTTTGGTACTCACGGATTGGCTCCCTGACTCTTGATTCCATCTCTTAGGAGCTTCGTATGCGCACTACAGTCCTCATTTTCCTCTGCTTCTATGATACTCTTTTTTTCACTCCAGAAAGCTATTTTCTTACTACAATTTGTTCTACTTTCGCTGTTTTATTTTTCTTCTTTTTGCGTTTCTACGACCAAGGTCACTCCACTCAGTGGACCATTGTTTTATTATTACTATTATTATTATCTTTATTTTTCTCGACTCCTGTAATTTTCTTCACTTTCTACCATATTCACTTATTTTTTGTGTTCCATCATATGCTTCTTGTACCATCTTGACCGTGCCATTTCACGCACCCTGACTACTGTCATAAATCGTGAAGATTATTGCATGAAATCTGCGCTTTACTTCTATCTTTATTGGTCCATTCTATCTTCTATCTCTTATCACCTGGTGTCATTCTTGTAATACACTATTGTTTTTATAATTTTCTTGTACATTTTTTTTATCTTTTTCTTCTTTTGTCGTGTGTTTGTATAAGAATTCTCAAGAGTTTGTGAAGGTTGAAAATGATAGGATAAAAAAAAACTAGCAATGCCTCGTGTGTTCCACGTCAAGAAGTTTGGCTTCTATGGCATCATATTGTCTCAATTAATAATAGGAATCTATTGAGACCGAAAATGGTAGTAGATATCTGTCTCCTTTTTTGTTTTTGGTAGAGAGACTGGAGGAAAAGACACAGATATACCGTAGTCCAGTGGTTAGGACATTGGATTCACGTCCGTGTGGTCCCGGGTTCGATTCCCGGTCGGTGCTTCCCCAATTTCCTCCTGCGTCCACCCAGCGTCGTGAGGCAAACTGGGGAGTCACGTGAATGAAAGACGTTAAGTCCACTCGGTCTAGAGAGCTCCTGATATGCCTCTTATAGAAAGGGCACTGACCACGTGTTCGTAGCTAAGCTGAAGATAGTTCAGGCGATCGCTAACAGATGGCATTGGAGTGGCTTAGGCTCACAAAAAGAGATTAGAGTGGAAATGGATTCCTGGGATGCTTAATTGGTTATATAAAACCGTTTCTCGCTATCTATCACCAGTTTTACTCTATAGCGATTAAGGTTGAGACCGGAAATTGTTAATTCCTGCCACTTCCGGTTTTAATGAGAGATTAAGAGAGAATGTAACTATTCTTATAAAATCAAATTCAAAGAAAAAAGAAAAGAAAGAAAAACTGCTTCCTCCTTATCTCTTATCGTTTATGCTCTATGCAGATCAATATTTGTAGGAATTTAAAAAAAAAATAAATTAAAAACAACCCAAAAGTAGGTATACACCCCTGCATTGATCAAGTACAACATTCTAGTTTATGGATTTATTTGCTTCGATTGTTCCGTGCTTAAGTTATAAGTAACAAGACGTTAAGAACAAATAATAAAGAAACTAGGTCCACCTATTTGATAACAATAAAAAATGACATAAAATACAGTAGGGGACTGTATACCTACTTTTGGGCCTCCCTATATAATGCAATTCTTAAATCGAAAGTGAAAAACGCTGCCGAAATCTCGAACCCTACAAGCAAAAATATAGCAGCAAAATACGAATGATACAATCAAAATTCGCAAAGTACTTAGTTTTCAACGAATCAGGCATATATATTCGAAACGAATTATTTAATTCCAAAAGGGCTCCAGTCACCAGAATGGCGGAATTGGATTAACATCGGATTTTTGTTCCTATTGGGTACACCTATGTTTCTATACATAAAGGACTCCAGTTTCATGGGTCTAATATTTTATAAGCAGATGTCAACTTCGATTATTCTAAGCTTGAGTCAGTGACTGAAGCCTTTCTGCATGGAGAATTATATTTGTTCGATATGTTAGTGACAAAAGCAATTGATTTTGTCCCATTCGGTTCATTTATCTGCAACGTCTGGAAACTGTAAAAAAAAAGTCTTAACATAGTTTTGTGTTTAAAAAAGAGCAAAAAATAATAACTAAATAAAATTACATGCATACTTCGTCTATAATTTACATGCAGACAAGGGCGCCCATCCGGGGCGCTTGCCCCTAAGAGAAAATCGTACTTGGGAATATCAAAAGCCCAATAGAATTTTTACATTAGTTATAGCAAAATTTGAAACTACATTTGAAACCTCGCTTATATTTGCCCCTCCCCCCCCCTTGGAAATAACAACATAGGCGCCCTTGCATGCAGAGCTTCAGTCCTCAGGGGAACCTTTTTTTTTTCTACCATGGCAATGAGCATAAAACAGGTTTTGCTATACTGCATTTGATTAATGGTTAATTTTGATTTTCTAGTTTCAAAACTCCAATGTTTTATCTTATTTTTCTCAAAACTAAGTTTGTTTGACTGAAGCCCTTTTTCCATTAGCAGATTCAGATTTGAAACATATCAATCTCTAATTAAGCAATGAACATTGTATCCCTCGATGGGATAAGAAAATTTCGGTTACTCTGCCGTCTATACAAAATTTTAAACAACAAAATTCCAAGGTTGTAATTACTTGAACTCCTGAAATTTAAAGTTTCCAATATTTGTACAAGACGTACAAAAGATAGCTTATTTCACTATAGAACATTAAAATTCAAATATAAGGAAAAGCTCACCTTTTTCGAACATATGTGACCCCCTATAACAAACTTTGTGTTGTTGATCCAAATGATATATTCAGAATGTTCTTCGCTGAAGATTAAAAACCAGTAAATTCTTTATGTGACAGAGTCGATGATTAACCAGTCATTAAAATTATCACTTGTCTGTTTATTCTACTGTTATATGTTTACCTGTTTTTTTTTTTTTTTTTTTTTTTTTTGTGAATACTGTAAGTGGGTATCTTTATCTGAAGTATTCATTTCTCTATAAATAAATAAATAAATATTGAAACTGGAAGTTATATTGCATTTATATTACTTCCGATTTTAGTAGAGATCTAAAAAGGATGGAGGTAAAATGTATTGTTTGGACGTTAAATCGATTCCAGCAAACCGCTTCTAGTGGTCTATTACCATTTTTGCACTATAATAATCAATGTTAAAACCGGAAGTGGTTGATTTCTACCATTTCCGGTTATTGGATCACCTCTTTCAACGAACTCGATTTCTAACCTCTGACCTTCTATATCCTGGTCAAAATTGACGGTGATCTTTCAAATAATTTGTGAGATTTTTGTCTGCCGGGTAAATTAACACCAGAGTTGGAGCGGGTCAATGAAAACTTGACCCACGACCCACTGACCCACGACCCACTGACCCACCACCCACCGTGACCCAAGACCTACTGATCCACCACCCACCATGGCCCACTCTGACCCACCACCCAGCGTGACCCACCACCCATGGTGACCCACCGTGACCCACCACCCACCATGAACCACTCTCATCCACTTTGACCTACTCTGACTCACCAAAATCTATCGTCATCAACTCTAAACACGATCCACGGCCTCTTCTGAACTGGCTAAAGAGTTTACACTTATAATAAAACAAGACTGTGAAATTGTCACTAATCGGAGTTTGAATTTTTAGTCAATCGCTCAAGCACCACTCTGTTACAATAACGGTGGATCTGACCTTTACGATATAAAATGGTAAAGTGTTTGTCAGTGAGGAAATTAAAATTGAGGTGGGGGGAAATTAGTGTGTGCCTAAAATATACTTGTACTAAGAGAGTATTCTTGCGTTAATTTCTGAACGCATTCCACAAGAAACTTCTATTCGCAGGAAAATACCCCTGTACAATATGGAAAAGGTTATGGTTTCTCAGTTCACAGTATTTTACTCACAAAAGACTTGAAAAATCAGTTGTTTATAGAGTATAAAGGTGCTATGGTACCCTATGTGAGAGCATTTCCATAAAGTATGCTCATAATTGTAATTTGTGTAATTACTAAAATGCCACGTTAAATTTAAGTTACAAATATGCATAATTGCAATTATTATGAATATTTATTCAAAGTAGTTTACCTAAAGCAAAGAAGAGACTTACTAAAAATTAGGTACAAAGTTGAATAACACAAATAAGCCATTAGTAATACAAGTATACATTTTCAGTAACTCGTAATTTTCCACCTTAAAACAAATCTGAAATCGGATTTATTTCCTGTTGGTAGCTTTTTGGCAGTAAATCATCCGCAGTGGAATGATGTCCATCCTTCAGCCAAGAAATAACTAGCTCGTCTACTTTGAGCATGTCTAGCGGTGGGCCATTAACATTGATGAACAACAAGTTAGACAATGTTTGAGCACTTAGTCTATTTCTAATATCAGTCATCTGTAAATTCATAAGGGGAAATCCCCATTCCCACTTTGTCGTGGAAATTGATAATACTTCTGCAACTTCTCATCGACAGCCTACTTGTTAGACTTAAGTCTGATAACGATTTTTCTTGGTCAGGTTTGAAATACTCAGCAAGAAGTATCATCTCTCTATCACCATACATCTTTTCATATCGACCATGTCAGTTGGCAATGTCGACTCATGGAGAACAGAAACTTCATCTACCACGCCTTTGATAGGGAATCTTGTGAATAAATTATCAATTAAAGCCTGATAAACTGATTATTTCTTATTTGTTTATAAATTTAATTTTTGTAATTACACAAGAAGGTTTGATGCCATTTCCAAGTCCCCCCCCCCCCTAGAAAGCAAAAGCGAACTGGGTTTCAGGGAAGTGTTTAGAGGTGAATGTGAATTTCCCCCCTTCTTCCCCTTCAATTACCACACTGCTGTTCATCATGGGCCAAATTATGATGAATTTCAATTAAATTATCATAGTATAATTATTTCCTTTTTGATTTACAAATACTTTTCAGTGGGAAAAAAGATGAAATTTGAAAGTCCCAAATCAAGGTAAGTAGACCAATGTAAAGGTTTAAAAAAGTGTAAAATTTTCCATATAATTATGCGTACAATCCAAACTTCAAATTTCCGTGTAATCAAGCTTACAGTACAAATTTTATGCCTATTTTTCTAACAACTTTATGGGTTGATTGCCCTGTACTGTAAGCGCTCCATATAATAAACATAAGCTTCAGCAATTACTACAGCAGAAAGCAATGGATATATGAAGTCAAGCACTGCATTTTTTGTTTCTGTTTTTTTTTTTTTCTTAAATAACATCGATCGTTTTCGATCATTTTTACAAACCAACTCATTACCAATTTCCCATATATAGAAAGTGCCCTCCCCCTACATAAAGGAGAATTTTAAAAAATGCTAGGACACATTCTGTTTATTTTCAATAAAGAGTTAATACACTGAATTTCAGCTCCGTAAATTTAACGGCTTGCGAGATACTCATTTTTTTTTTCGCAAAAATTCGGATACTTACTACCTCCTTAGGATATTATGCATTATAATAAAAGGAATATAGCATCCCAATTTGGATTAAGGCCTAACTATATACCAAAAGTAATTTCATTTGACTTTGCAATTTGACCGTGATGATCAGGCACACATAGTTACATTCAATTTTTTATATAATAATTTATATATTACAGTGATTCAAAAATGTATATTTTCCAGTAGTTAGCTCTAAAAACTCACAAGTCTCGAAATCCAAGTTGTAGTGTAAGTCCTATTGCTATTATTACAATTACAAATATCAATATCCAAAAGTGCCTGAAGTTCTTTTTTCACTTGGTTAGATTTACTCACCTCAGGTAAGTAGACAGAAACAAGTGGAAAAGGAAGGGAAATGAAGGTCTTGAAAGTAAAACGGAGACAAATTTACCAGTCTTCAGAAGATACTGTCTACAATGCAGTGAACAGAGAGGATCGGTAGATCATACTGAGTCGGTAGGTCGCAGTGGGTGATGGGTCGCGGTTTGTCATGGTGGGTGGTGGGCCACAGTGGGTCATGGTGGGTGGTGGGTCGCAGTGGGTCACGGGGGGTGTGGGTCACAGTGGGTCACATGCTGTTGACCCACGACCCCTGACCCACCCAGAAAACTTGACCCACTGACCCACTCCATCTCTGATTAACACATGGACAGACAAGCAAAATGTACACAAGGATTTTGGGAAACACAATTCCTTAAAGAGTCACCCACTCTTTGTTTATAATGAATAATCACAAACATCTGGATTGATTGATTGAGGTTTAATGGGACGTTAGCAACGGTTATTTGTTCCCGTCACAATCAACACGACTGCTCAAACACGGATGGCTGTAAATAAAATTTAAATTGATTCATTGATTGAAGTTTAATGGGGACGTCAGCATCGAGGCTATTTGTTTCTGTCGCAATGAATACTACTGCTCAAACATGGACGACTGTAAACAAAATTTAAATTGATTGAAGTTTAATGGGGACGTCAACATCGAGGTTATTTGTCCCTGTCGTAATGAATACTACTGCTCAAGCACAGACAACTCTAAATAAAATTTAAAATGATTGATTGATTGAAGTTTAATGGGGACGTCAGCATCGATGTTATTTGTTTCTGTCGCAATGAATACTACTGCTCAAACATGGACGACTGTAAACAAAATTTAAATTGATTGAAGTTTAATGGGGACGTCAACATCGAGGCTATTTGTCCCCTCACAATCAACACGACTGCTCAAACACAGACGACTGTAAATAAAATTTAAATTGATTCATTGATTGAAGTTTAATGGGGACGTCAGCATCGAGGCTATTTGCCCCGTCATAATCAACAGGACTATTCAAACACGGACAGCTGTAAATAAAATTTAAATTGGTTGATTGATTGAAGTTTAATGGGAACGTCAGCATCGAGGTTATTTGTCCCCGTCGCACTCAAAACGACTACTCCAACACGGACGACTGTAAATAAAATTTAAATTGATTGATTGATTTAGATTTAATGGGGACGTCAGCATCGAGGCTATTTGTCCCTGTCTTCATCTAGATCTACTACTTGTTAACAATATCTACTCTTAAGATAAGTGTAAAGCCTCTACTATGACCAATAGATGGCATTACGTTTTCCCTATCTTTCCAATGCATTAAGAGTGGCACGGTAGCTCAGTGGCAGCGTGCTTACGTCTGGTTCGTGGGGTCCTTGGTTCGATCGCTTTCCAAGTAAATTTGTGCTGGACATCTTGTCCGTGGGTTTTCTCGGAGTACTACAGTTTCCTTCCATTTTCTCATTTCACCAATTCTTCCATCATCACTTACTTCTTGCCTTAATCATCCGTCTTCCTTGGCCTAAAGGACATAATTGTGGGACGTTAAACTGAAAAATTTTATTTTCCTCTTTGTTCTCTAAAAGAACTTTGGAGATTTGGTTAATATTCGATAAATAAATACTTCATTAAGGTTAGTGTAAAGGGACAAGTTTTGTCGATAGATGTTACTACAGTCTTCGTATCTCTCCCATGTATTTTTTACCTTTCACGAAAATTTACGATTTCTCCTACAAATTTCAACCTAGACACTTCAAACTTTTAGAGAAGGAACTTCATAACCTATTAAAGGGAACCATCTGTGACGATTTTTTATTTAGAATTTTCTTCATTGTTGGAACAGTTCCATTGTTAAAAGTTTGGATATCTATTTTAACAATCAAGCTATTTCAACAATGAAGAAAATTCTAAATAAAAAATCGGCACGGATTATTACCTTCGATAGATTATGAAGTTCCTTCTCTAAAACTTTGAAGTCTCAAATTTGTAAGAGAAATCGTGAATTTTCATGAATGGTAAAAAAATACATGGGAGAGATACGAAGACTGTAGTGCCATCTATCGGCAAAACTTGTCCCTTTAAACCAACCTTAATAATCTGATAATATGATAACTTATTTCTCCTTAAAAAGATCCACAAGGGGTTAGTTTACCTCTAGGGGTGAATTCTTTCGAAGAGTTTCTCAAAAACTACTTTACTTGGTGGTAATTCTTGCTAAGATATGATTAAACTATGGAGTTGAAGGGAAAGAAACACAAACTTACAATCTATGCTGTTTTGAATGTCACGATTAAAAAAAAGAACAATTATACTAAAAAAGAATAGTTGGATGTACTTTGATTATAATCAGCGGCGCAAATTTGTCTTCAACATTTTTTTTTTTTTTTTTTTTGTTAAGCGACGTTCAAAATATTTTTGAAGTTGAAAAACAATGCTGTGGAGGGAAGCAGAGTTGTCTTCAACATTGGGAGGCAGGCAGATTTGAGGCTTATTTTGGGGGACATCAATTTCATCTCACCTTCCGTTGTAGCAATCGGACACAAATAATCACATTTCTCTCCAAAACGCACACTTCCAATCTGATTGTTGGGGGGGGGGGGGGTGGACAGTCCACCCAGTTCCTAGATTGGAGAGGACATGTCTCCCTCAACCTCCCGGGATTTGCGACAGTGATTATAATCACGTGTTTTGATGTTATAATTAAAATACAGTTGTGGGCTCGTGAAAGACATTGTATGTACTCGGATGGTATACTATCAGTGTTCCAACAACCTCCGAAGAAAATAAGCTAGATGGCCTTCAAAAATAAGCTGTTTTACGCAAAAGATGACTAGATTTTGAAGTGCTAACCTATAACTCACATTGTAGATTTTAAACCCCTTTCTTGTTTGTAGGATTATAAGTGAATTACAGTAGAGCGTCGATTATCCGAAGTAATTGGGGGACATGGGTGTTCGGAAAACTGGTTTGTTCGGATAATCGAACTGCACATGTTTATTTGCCAAAAAGAAGTACTGTACAGTAAATTTATTCATAAAAACAGGCATCTCTTTATGTATTACAAAGTAACGTACAAAGGCAACTTTAGTAGGAATATATAGTATGTGGTACAGTTTATTAAACAAAAATATGTACATATTACATACGCATTTTGCATGAACAATACACACAGTACACAAAATTAACGTTTAAAAAAATCCTTTAAGCGAGCGAGTACACAGTTCGGTTAAGCGGTCGTTCGGTTGACCGACGTTCGGATAATCGACGCTCTATTGTATAGTAAAATTTGAAATGTTGAATTTTATTCCCTGAAGACTAACAAGCAACATACATGACTTTAAATTACAATAAAATCCATTAACAACTCATTTGATTTGTGAAAGTCAACAGCCGTATTATCAGTTGAATTGAAATAAGTCATCATCCATGACGTCGCAGCTAGCCGAGGAGCTGGAACTGGATGCACCATCCTTGGATTGTGGATTAGTTGTGTTGGTGTGGACTGCCATTGTCCCAATTTTCAGTAGTACTTCTTTTGGTAGCTCATAGTCCTTACAAACACTTCTTATTTCTCCGTACACTTACATGAATCACCATGATTGCATTGAGAGTTTTCAAGCTAATTAGATATCCTATTTGTTTCGTTTAATACACAGAAACAATCTCTGTGGCTTGACGAACCGAACAGTTTACCAAATTTGTACCGTAAGATGGGGTTACTTTGCATATCAGGGGTTACTTTGCACAAAATATGAAAAAAAGTTACATAGCCTTCTGTTATTAAAATCATGAACTGTGAAGCTTCAACTGCCAACTTAAGATAGAACATCTAACTGCATTTTAGCCATAATATTGGGGGTTAGCCTCAGTTCTAGTTACCGGGAGGGTTTGTTGTTATAGAAGTATGGAAAGCAGTCACTGTAAAGGTCGACAAAATTTGAAACATATCACCTAAGTTAAGTCAGTTCCGTACAATACTACTGCGTATATTTGGACTTTGAAACAACAGTTGAAATTGAAGTGTGAAACGTTTTAAAGTAATAAAAAAGATAAAACTGGGAAAAGGAGGTTTCAGCCTCTAATCGGGGTTACTTTCACCAGTCCAAAGTAACCCCTTAGATAGGAAATTACTACTGCTGGTACCTTCTGTTCCTGAGTTGGCATTTTTGTGGGGCATATACTAAACTATAAGAATGTGGTTTCTGTGCCGGTACCAGAGAATTCATAATTTTCTTTACAATATATCGGTAATTCATACTAAGTACTGGCACCAGCAGGGTTGGATACAGGATTTTCTGAGGGAGGGTGCACCATTAACTACCAAAATAATCAATCACACTGAAACTCTACAAAGTGACATTCGACGATATTGTTTATCCCTGACAACACTGATACATAGAACGGGGGAGGGGGTACTATTTTAGAGGGTCGCAAGTTATATGTAGGAAAAAAAAAATCTCTCCTTCTGGCTTATGTTTTCTTCCCTACTTGACAAATGTTATATTGTTTTGCTTGGTAAATTCTTTTTCTTCTACGTTAAGAAAATTGACTTGAACTATTGCTTTTGAAAAGCTCTGCTTTGTCTTAAGAGTCTTCATCCCGGCGAAATTAAAATACGCTGATTTTACAGTAATTATGTGATATCTTCAAATAGATAAAAGATAATCGAAATGTGGAACAAGAGCGTCCTAGACAATATTATTTTACATGAGATATCGTTATCACGACCACTTATCTGCTTTCGATTTCGAGTCATTTTGAAAATTGGCATTTATTTTCGCATTTATAAATGGCTGCAAACGAAAAGCTATTGGGTGACTTGTGGTAACGGTACCTCACGCAAAATAATATTGTCTAGGGCGCTCTTGTTCCATATTTCAATTTATCTTTTATCTATTTGAAGGTATCACATAATTACTGTAAAATTAGCGGTATTTTAATTTCGCCGGGATGAAAGAATCTTAAGCCCAAATGGAAAAATAATGGCAGAAAGTTTCGGAAAGTGTTGCTATTTTCACTCCTAGCTTCTCATTTTAGATGTGTATATTTACAACGAAGGGAGGGGAGATGCACGTGGACTGGTGCATCCCCTAAATCCAACCCTGGGTATCAATACCATCATTCAAATATCAATATTTGTAGACTACATGCAGTTTTGTGTAGGAAGTGAAATGTATAAATACTGAAGATAAAACATTGCACAGAAATATTATGTTCGTATATTGAACATATTTTTTTGCATGTTGTGCAAAGTATCTCCATTGATGGGTTACTTTGCACCAAAATTTATATTTCAATAACTATGGTCATACTAAATGTTTAGTAATGCACTTGAACAAATTATTTCCTTATATATATATAGCTATTATATATTTAAAATACAGCGTTCTAAATCATTATATATGTAAGTTACATGCGATTTCCCGTAAAATTCCTTAATTCTTGTGCAAAGTGACCCCGTCGTACGGTATTAGGAAACTTTCATTCTTGCAAGGAAATGCTAAAATTAAAATAATTAAAAAGTAGCAAACGGGCGTTTACGAGAGCGGCATTAAAATTCTTCGAGTCGGTAAGTATTGTTAAGTAGTTGTAAATCTGTAGATAGGGAGAGAGAAGAAGAATGAAAAACAAATGTTTGTTGCGTAATACAACACCCTCTGTCTAGAGAAATCAATTAATATGATAATATATAATGATACATAGGCTAATTTTTTTTTTTTTAAAATACGCTTTATTTTCAAAGAAATTATTTTTAGAATTAATTTAAGGGCTAGTAAAATAACCAGAAACGGCAAGTTTCATAAAATAAGCTATATTTAAATCTATACAGATTTCGTAGATTTGTATAGCTAAATGCCTGTTCAAATAGGCTAAATTTAGCCAAAAATACGGTAAATTAGCATCACTGTATACTATACATGAACTACATGAAACGAAAACATATATTATCAGATTGGGATTGGATATTTTGATCAACGATGCATAGTCATAGTCCTGGCTTTCAATAAGCAACCGTTATTTCTTGAATACGAGAACAAAACAATTTATGAGGTAGTCCGATTAGTGGCTAGTGAATTGACATGCATGATTACTTTTCTTGGGATGGGGTGAGAGTCCAATAGTACAGGGCACTACATTAATGTAATATTGAACCGATCTTATTCTACATTCGAAAGAAGATAAGTAATTGATAACTTCTGCCACCTATGTTTTGAGGAAATATTATAGAAGTAGTTGCTTTTATAATGAAGAAAAAGTTAAAAAATATCTTTATGTTACATCAATTAGTTCTGTGCTGAACAAGTATATACGGGTTCACTCGAGCAGATGATTGTACCAAATAGAAAATTTATAGGTAAAATACGATGTGAAACCTTTTTCCTGAAGGAATGAGAGTGTGAATATAAGTAATTACCAGTGGAGTGTTTAGGGGGAGCTTCCGGGTTTAAGCCCCCCCCCGAAATCTTACTTACTATAGTAAAGTATATGAAGTATCTTGCAGAATTTTCACATTTTCAGGCAAAGCCCCCCTCCCGAAAGTTAGCAAAGCCCTCCCCGAAACAAAATCGTAAATACGCCACTGGTAATTACTGTCACTGCATAGCATATTGAAATGAATTTTGAGTGAGTGAAAGCAAGACCGGCCTTAAGCCGATTGGACCGATTGCTCCCAATTGAACCCCGCGCTTAAGGCGGCTCCACGCTAGTGCCATCTACACGCCCCAGAGTAAACAGGTGTGTTGTGATCTCTATGACTAAATTTTGTTCCTAAGACATGTAAATACATGCCATTCTGCTCGCGGGGCCCCCGGCCAAGTTTCTGTGGTACCGTTAAGATGGCTCTCCTACTCTCGGTTGTCAAGTACACACAACACATCTACGAACTCCACAAGGGAAGGTATGGCCTCTTCCTAACAAGTAAATGAATAGTTTGTATTAAGTTTCCGGGCATATGTATATATTTTCTGAATTTAATACAGCAGTAGTTTATTTTTTACGTTTACAACTTCTGTTGTAAAAAAAAAATGATATTATGTCTAGTGAAAATTCTGTTCTGCACACCGCAGCATCCCTAACACTCCCTCAAATTCCCGTACACACATCCCTGGGCGTAAAAATATTGTTTTCTTTGAGTTTGTGTAAAAAATGTATATCATTATTCTGGGGTGTACAACGAAATACTTTAGTTTGTAGAATATTGACCTGTACCTTGGGCAGAAAGTGCTCATACATATGCAATATACTTAATAGAATGTTCATTTTTAATTAACAAAAAAAGAAGAATGCCTTGATGATATGTAAGTGATTATTATAGGATAGTGGTGACTATGTACATGTCTTATGATGAGCTAACTAGTGAATTGATGTATTTAACGTCTTAAAGAAAAGGATATTTCAGGAATATTCAGTAATAAAGGTTAGATTAATGATATTTAAAGGTGTGAGTTAATTTTTGCACGAAGAAAAGGTATGATCGCTTCGTAATTTATATTTTAACTGGTGAACCAGGTTGACGACTCTGTTCAAGGAAGTCGTTATAAAAATTTTGGTGCCTTTCACGCCGGGACTTTCGTAAATTCAGTTCCCGAAGAAAGGAAAGTAGGGGTGAATTTACTTGGATACTGTACTTTATGAATACGAACTTAACTGTATTACGAAGCGGTAGGGTAATCATCAGAAAAATGGATAACGAAATGATGCCGCAGGAATCAGATACTAACAATCCCAGTGAAACTAGTGTAACACCAAGTTTGTCTGCAGAGGATCGACTCTTATTAGCTATGCAGCAACAAATAATGCAGATGACTACTGAGCTAAAACAAACCATGGAACAGAAGCTTAATGAATCTAACGCAACCATGGAACAGAAGCTCAACGAATCTAACGCAACCATGGAACGGAAGCTCAACGAATCTAACAAGACCATGGAACAGAAATTCAACGAATCGAACAAGTTATATGAAGAATTAAGTCGACGGATAGAACTAAAATCTGACGATACGAAACAAACAATCGTCCAAGTGATGAACGACCTATCCTCACAGTTTGAGGAAAAGTTGAAAAGGATATCCGATAAGTGTCAAGAAAAGCACAACCATCAAGATCAAGAAATCTGTACCGTGAAGAAGGATTTAGCAGTAATAGAATCTTCCATGAAACAGCAAAAGACCCAGGTCAGTAACAATACCAATAACATACGTGTCAATACACAGTTATTAGCTACTCTCCAAGAAGAAATTAAAACGTTGCAGGCTCGAGACAACGTTTGCCATAATAACCTGGGTAGTGAACATTTTGAATTTCCCCACTCACCGGAGAGGAATTCGCCTTCGTCGAGATCTGAGGAGGATATTGATGAACGAAATATAGATGGTATCATGACACAACATGTCACGGACCGGAATTGTCACACAACAAGATCTAGGAAGGAGGAAAGGAAGGTAAAATTAGGTGTTAAGATGAGCGAAATTAAAGCCATGACTAAATTTAGTGGCAAGTGCAATGAAAATGCTACTTCTTTCTTAGAAAAATTCCAAGACGAATGCAACATAATGTCTATTGACCGATCACAATACATGAAATTAATACCCCATGTATTACTCCCACCTTGTTCTTTATGGTTTAAGGCAATACGTGATCATATTAGTACATATGAGGAATTTAAAGCGGCATTGATCGCAAATTATGAAAACGACTTTTTGCTAGCAAATAGAGATGCCACCCTAAGAAATCAACATTTCAATCCTAGATTGCACAAATCTATCGTAGAGTTTGTTGTGAATGTTTATAACGAATTAAAGGTTGTTAATCCATTGCAATCGGAGTCAAGAATAATAGCATCGATTCGCAATTTGCTTCCATTTAAATTACAACAGATCCTATTTTCCACACAGTGTATGAGTTTTAGTTATTTATTAATGCTCGTCCAATGTTACGAAACTCAATACCATGCTATGAGTCAAACACAATCAGTAATGGGTAAAAATAAGAATAATTCAGATCATTTTGTCCCTGTTCGGAATTTAAATATCCGAAGTGTGAATAATACCGAACCGAACCTAAGACGAGTATACTCTAGCAATCTAAATGAGCAAAATAGACAAGGTTATACAGGGAATCCGCCTAACCTTATTAATCGCAGTAATTCTTATGTTAGACCATATAGTCAAAATAGATTTAAAAATAGACGAAATGTATGGAGAAATTCCAGAAGCACAGCGAACTACGGGGATAGAAATAATGGAAGGACAAGAGATGGTATTTCATATCAAAATTCAAATCACAATGAAATGCATGTACAAAATCGTACAGAACCTAATCATGATTGTGCTGTACAATGTACGTTATTGGAACCATACACGAGTACGAATTTAAACTAGTTGCGGCTGATGTGGTAGGGGTTAAACCCATGTCAGCTGTAGATCCTCCTGAATATTTATCTAAAAATTTTAGTGATAATTTTTGTGAACATTTATCTTCCAATTTACATGTTCATGCTAATGATGAAAATGATCTTTCCCATAACATCTCTGTAAATAATTATTCGGAAATAGCAATTAACAGGTGTCAATACCAATTTATACCTGTTGTAAATCGTTGTTGGTTGGAAGATGATACGGTTCATGATGGTTTTAATATTGAAGAAAATTTTGTATTTTTAAAATCATATAGTACCGCTAAAATACCTATTAAAGTTAATGGATTAAGTACCGAAGCTTTACTCGATACGGGAGCAAATGCGTCCCTATTATCGTATTCATTGTGGAAAACAATTACTAATAATTATTCGAACCCTAAGCTACAAAAGGCTGAGAACCTTATTATAGTTGATTTTACCGGAAAACATAAAAAGAGGGTAGCAGGAATTACCCGTGTGTCTATATCTATTCAAGATTTCGAAATATCAATTCCAATTTTAGTGATAAAGGATCTCAACGAAAAATTAATTATGGGCTTAGATTTACTATCCCAATTACGAGTCATGCTTGATTTTAAAAACCAAATGTTAACGATACCGGGTATACCACAGAAAATTGTCCAGAAATTGCTTCCAAAATTAGATAATAGTGCTTGCCAATATAATGATCTGTCTCCTATAGTGAATAATGTTTCTATAAGTGCAAAAGGTGATAAATTAAATGATCAACTATTGGAAAATACACAAAATTCGATGAATGTCAAGGATGATGAAGTATTTTCTGAACATGTTAAATTTCTTGAAAGCAGCCTTGATTTTGCTGGTAATACCGTAATAGCAGAATTTAAGAACATTTTATACAAACATAGAAAGGCCTTTTCAGAACGTCCTGGATGCTGCAAGGATTTTGTTTATTCTTTTAAAGTTAAAACTGATAAACCTATAGTAACCAAGCCCTATATAATTCCATATAGATACAGAGAAAATGTACGTCAACAAATCGCAGATATGTTGAGAGATGGAATCATTAGGCCTTCGAGGAGCGTCCACCTTAATCCATTACATGTTGTTCCGAAGAAAAATGGTTCTCTACGAATGGTATTAGATTTGAGACGCATTAACGGTCACATTGATCTGGAACAAGTGAGGTATCCTCCAGTAGAAGAAATACTAGCTTCTTTACAAGGGAACACGGTATTCGGAAATTTAGATTTAGTAATGGCGTATAATCAGGTTGAGTTACATGAAGATTCGAAACCATATACCGCATTTAGTTTTGAAGGTCACTTGTATGAATACAATCGTGTAGTCTTTGGTCTTATCAATGGTAGTGCAGCATTAGCATCCTGCTTGAACAAAGTTCTAGGTCAAGACTTGCGTAGCAACGTGATAACGTACGCTGATGATATCTTAATCATGGGGAAAAATCCACATGAATACCTGAAATACTTAGATATAGTTTTAGACAGATTGGAAAGTTCAGGCCTTACTATCAATTTACAGAAATCCAAATTTTTGCAAAATTCTATAGAATTTCTTGGGTACCAAATTGATGCCTCTGGTTTACAATTCAGTCAATCCAAAGTTCAAGCCATAGAAGATCTGCCTGCTCCAGTAAATGTGAAACAGACACGACAAGTATTAGGACTCTTCAATTGGTTTCGCAAAGCCATCCCGCGATTCGCTGAGATAGCCCAGCCTTTATTTATGATCATAAAGAAAGGAATACCATGGCAATGGGGTTCGATTCAAGAACACAGTTTTAATAAGTTGAAGGAGTGTGTAAAACGAAATATCCATTTGAATCACCCCAGATACGACGTTCCTTTCTATGTACAATGTGATGGTTCTCAACTTGGAATCTCTGCAGTACTTTGGCAGCCTAACCCAACTATTCAGGAACCAGCTGTTATACATTGCGCTAGCCGTACTTTAAAGAAATCTGAAAAGGGATACACCACGACAGAAATTGAACTTTTAGCTGTACGTTTTGCTATACAAAAGTTCGCTCCATATCTTAGCGGATGTCATTTCATAGTTCTTACCGATCATAATTCATTGCGATATCTTAATAGCGTACAAGGGTATAATAACAGATTACTTCGCTGGTCGTTAGATTTGCAAGCTTATGATTTTGAAGTACAGCACATTAAAGGAGTAGATAATGGACCCGTAGATACCTTATCACGTTTGTTTCCCGGAGAAGAGCAACATATTTTGTCTATTAATGAATTTAAGATTTTACAGGATGAAATAGCTACCATTTCAATAGAAGATTTAAGAGAACATCAAATGAAGTATCATGAATATAAACAAATCATGGAACATTTATCTTCGTGTGGCGAGGGATGTAGTTGTCCCAAACACTGGAATTCCAGATTTAAATTAAATAACGGAATTTTACTCATTAAGGATTTTAAGTTCAAATCTAGGAACAAAATTTGTATTCCACCTACGTTAACAGCACGCATATTAAAGGCATACCATGATGATTTCGGACATTTTGGGTATGTAAAGGTATGTGCCTTGATTAATAAATCTTTTTACTGGAAAGGAATGCGAGCTCAGGTCAAAAATTATATCAATGACTGTATTGAGTGTATGCAAATTAAGCATAATTATCAGGCTATACAAAAACCAATGCTCTCAATAACACCGGAGAGACCACATTCATTTCTATCAATTGATTTATATGGACCGTTACCCAGAGCAGCTACTGGAGAAGTTTATTTGTTAACAACAATGGATATCTTTTCACGATATGTGATAGCCTACCCCTTGCGCAAAGCAACCTCCGCAGCTATAGTGAATAAAATTCTGAACGTATATATTCCCCATTGTGGCCCTATCGAGCATATATTATGCGATAACGGCTCACAATTCAAAAGTGATGTGTTTCTCAAAGCCATGAATAAGGCGAACATTAAAGTTCATTTTGTGACTCCGTACCACCCAAGTAGCTCCGTGGTAGAAAATGTACATCGTAATTTCGGTATGTTGTTTCGGCACTTTTGTAAGGATAAACATGCTGAATGGATTAAACATGTTAACCAAATTACGTACCTTTTGAACCATTCCATATCAGACACTTTAGGTGTGTCTCCTGCTAAGGTGCATAATGGCTCCGATTTGGTTTTCCCTGTGGAACAACATTTCGATGTCAAATTACAAGATTCGACAATTATGGATTCATCTAATTTAGTGAACATGGTCAAGATCCGAAGACATAATAAGTTTTTGAAACGTAATTCGCAAGTAGAATCCCTGCAAGAAGGAAAATATCGTATCAAAGTCAACGATTTAGTTTTTGTTAAACAACATCCGCAGAGTAATATGTTGTTAAAGAAAATTTATAAATTTTGTGACATTTTCGCAGGTCCTTATTTATGTGTTAAGGAAATAAATCCTAAAGTTTTCGAGTTGTTAAATGCTAAAACGGGGATATCAATTGGACTCCGCAATATAGACGAATTAAAGGTTTGGAAACCTACCCCATATACAAAGGAAAAATGGATGCATCTAGTTAAAGAATTAGTAGCACCCGACATTCTTAATCAAATAAATAAGAATGAAAAAGAAAAGGATATTTAGTGTTCATAGGATAACAAAAGGGTGTCTTTTGTTTTGTAAAATGAATGTATTTACTTCCATTTGATTATTTAAATGTAGGTTATGTTTAATTTTTGATCTTTGTTCAATTATGATTTTATTCATCAATGGTAAGTTTTCAATAACTTGAATTTCTCCTTATTAATGTGAAAGATTATAATGTAATTCATGCTTTATCTAACCCAAGATTATTTTCATTATATTCATTTGTGTTAAAATTTTATTGTTGCAGATAAATATTGATGAAATGAAAGATTTAGTATAAATGTATCTATGTGAATGATAGTAAATAAATAATAATATATGAGGGTTAACCAAAATGTAATGAAGATATATACGAGGTGTGTTTAAAATATGATGAACATATGTAATGTAACGAGCACTAATGTAACCGGACCAGTGGTTCTTGAATATAAAAGCCTAACCTATTCATGACTTTTATATTCAGTCCCTTTGTCGAGCGACATTTTCTACAACGAAATACTTTAGTTTGTAGAATATTGACCTGTACCTTGGGCAGAAAGTGCTCATACATATGCAATATACTTAATAGAATGTTCATTTTTAATTAACAAAAAAAGAAGAATGCCTTGATGATATGTAAGTGATTATTATAGGATAGTGGTGACTATGTACATGTCTTATGATGAGCTAACTAGTGAATTGATGTATTTAACGTCTTAAAGAAAAGGATATTTCAGGAATATTCAGTAATAAAGGTTAGATTAATGATATTTAAAGGTGTGAGTTAATTTTTGCACGAAGAAAAGGTATGATCGCTTCGTAATTTATATTTTAACTGGTGAACCAGGTTGACGACTCTGTTCAAGGAAGTCGTTATAGGTGCACATCCTCTTTTACTTTGAACATCTCACTAAGTAAAAGTTTCTGGCATTGTTGCTGATTATGTCATGTGATACTACCGTGAATACCGAGATAGTATCAAATAAATCAGCTTCAGTGCGACTTCTTTGCATATCCTTTCTCTTATTATAGCTATATTAAAAATAGAAAACCAGAGGACAAACCTATCCCTCTGCTGCGAAAAATCCCGTGGATGTATATATATATATATATATATATATAACTCAGGAAAACTGAATGTATACTGAATAAGTGGCTGCTTATAAAGGTTTGTCTTCTAACTCAAATAATCAAATGGAAAATATGAAATCCATCTTCCATCAGTTCCTTAAGGTTTGTGATCATCTCATCACCATTTCATTTTGTCTGCAGTCTATAATGGTTTCAAGCTGATTGTACTTTTCGTAAGTAGCTACCTACAATGTTCTCACTAGCGTACATTAGGTTTTGCTGACTTGAATTGTCTTCAAAAAGATACAGCTGTTAAGAAATCTTTGAACTAACGAATTCATATCAATGTTCATTTCATTATGGCTTACAAAAATAAACTTATGGAAACATACAGGTAAATTTTATCATTGTATTTCTCGTAAAATTCTAGCCCAATTTGATCAAATTCTAGCCCAAAAAGTCGAGCGAGATACAAGATGGCGGCCATGACAAGCATACCCTCAAATAGATGTCTACTTCCTCCCGGTATCGGTTAATGTGTTTTTGTTTTTCATCCCTTTACCCGTTTTACAAATAGAATGAAATTTTCAAATTTGAAACGCATTGTAATGGCTTATTCTGATCAATCAGGTTTTTGGTCATTGCGGCCGTCTTTATGGACGGAAATACTTTAAATTTTGCTTACGCTCGTTTCTCGGTATTCCACACTTTTTCGACATCGATAGGTTTACTTGTAAGAGAATAAAACTATGAAATACTGATGGTACAGAACCTTCTTGAAAAATTGAGAGGCACAAGGGTGAAATATGTATTTTAAATTTTATTCACTGTCTGTATGTCCATTTGAGTTATTCCTCTGAAAAATTAGCTGCTATAAGCAATGAACAGAGCGTTTTCACCTGAACATTTTGCAGATGGAAAAAAGGTATAAAGGGAAATGAGTATAACCCCTAGACGCACAGGGAGAGCGCAATATATATTTGTTCTACAGACCTTACTGCAAGTTAGTTGTAAACCTGGGGCCCCGCAAAATGTTCCCAATCTGGCCTCGCATCACCAAAGGCCGGCCCTGAGTGAAAGTATTGTGTGTGTGTAAGTGTGCTCTTCCACTATCCTCGTTTATGAGTATGCAACCGTCGCTGACGCGCCTGCTCCCTATAGATGCTTCCCTCGCTTCCGCTCGGGCCCACGGCTGCGCTCTGCCCTGACTTGGTTAGATAGCATTCGTGGTTTTTAATGGCCACCTAGCACAAGTTGGTTCGTATTTTATGCACTGTAGATTTGATACCAAAAATCCACACTGTATTCATACTGAGCTCTCCCGAAGTCGATCTGCAAGCAGTAAAGGAGTTCCTCATTTAGTGCATGCTCTGCTAAAAGAACACATTCTCTGCTAAAAGAAATACAAAGCTCTAACCAAACCTGAACATGTAAGAAATGTGTCAAAATTTGGTAAAACCGTCTGCTCGAGTAATGCCAAGTATACTTACATTAAGAAAGCGTGCAAGTGATTTTCGATTTAAGTTACTTTTTTTAAAAAGGGGTCCTGACTTGGTGAATCCCCGCGGGTGAGCCCCTGATAGTTACTGTTTTGACGGCGCTTCAATTATTATTATTCTAAACTTGGCTATTTCATAAGTATTGGAAGTCTTATAGGAAGGCTATTTCCGTCCTCTGTCGACAGATATCAGAGCAAATATTGTCAGAAATAACGAGAAGCTGTTTCCTGCAATTGGTTAAGCTTCCCAGCAGTACGCCTATATATGTTTCCAGGACGGACTTCTGGGGAGGGGGGCGGTGGGTTGTAACACTGCTATTTAGAGCTACTTTTAAGAGCTCCAAACTCTGAGATGGGTTTTATTTATATATAAAATAAGAAAGTTTCCTCCCGAATCCACCTCTATGTGTTTCGTGTACGTCCTTAACACTTTACTAAACTGGAAGTAGGGGACACCGTAGAGATTATATTCACGTCCGCGCGGTCACAGGTTCGATTCAGGGTCGGTGCTTTCCACGCAGCGTCTTGAAGCAAACTGTGGAGTCACGTGAATAAAAGACGTGACGGCCACTAGGTCTACAAATCTCCTGATGCGCCTATTAAAGAGACAAAGCGACGCAGCTGCCTAACATTTGTTATTCGCTAGGCTGGACGTAGTTCAGCCAATTGCTAACAGATGCCGTTTCTCTTATCTACCATTTCCGGTTTCAATATTAATCTTCATACAGCAAGAACGGAGAGAGCGAGAAATAGCGGTTTGAAATGACCTGCGTGTCGTAAGAATAAGTTCCATCTCTAACCATATCACTCTAGTGCAACCGAAAGTTCTAGATATGCCACTTCCGGTTCCAATATTCAATTCAGAAAGTTCCGAAGTTTACTGTACTTTCAGAATGTGAACCGAAACAAAATTATGAGCTACCTCGTGGCTAAGAGGTTAGCGTACGCGACTTTTGCGTGGGAGACACGGCTTCAATTTCCGGCGGGAGCTCATGTGTTTCGGATCTCACGTTAAACTGCAGGTCCACGTCTCATATAGCCTCATTGATGAATAGGACACTAAACTGACATCAAACCAAATACGAGTAAAAAATTTACTATTATTTACTTCCGGCAGATTTAGGAAGAAGAACTCCCTCATCACTGAGGGGGCCGCGGTGGCTCAGTGTTAGAGAGTTCACCTCTGATGCATGGTGTCCCGGGTTCAAACCCTGCTCCCGCCAAGTGAGCTTTGTAGTGGACAAACACCGTGTGCGTGAGTTTCCTCGGGGTTCTCTCGTTTCCTCTCACTGTCTTCATTCCACCATTTTATTCATTTCTCATCATCACCGTCTCGTTTAGCCTAACGTGGTACCTAACACTGAAAAATTTCATTTTATATTTTTTTCATTTCATTTTTCCCCTTATCACTGAAGTTAAACCATTACATATATCGCAATGCAAATCGTACAAAATGAAATAAAATCTTTCAGTTTAACGTCCCACGATTATGATACAAGTAAATGATATAGAAAGAATTGATGGAATGTGAATGTGGGAGAAAACGAGAGTACCCTGAGGAAACCCATGGACATGATGTTGTCCACCACAAACTTACTTGGTCGGGGATCGAACTAGGGATCTCATGCACCAGAGGTAAGCTTGCCCTCGAAATCATAAGCAATACCTAAGTCTGTTTTATAGGTATGAAGTGGGGATGGCCTCTTTCGAAAAATTTTTCGTTTTTCGTCTTTTCGAGAAAAAAATTTCGTTTTTCGTTTTTAGAAAAAAAATTGTTTTTTCGAAAAAATCGTTTTTCGTTTTTCGAAAAAAAATTTCGTTTTCGAAAAAGCCATTTTTCGAAAAAGTATTTCTCGAAAAAATGTGGCCATCCTTAGTATGAAGTAACTATAGTATGAATATGACATCAGTTCAGTACCTGCTGGTTAACATCTTTGTATTTTAGAAAGAAAGCACATCCGAACAAATTTTCCGGGCATGTTGACATTGCTCAATTAATTCCCTGGCGGCAATCAGCAAGGGCTTGAGTAGACCAGCTAGAGAATCAGGGAATGTATGTTTAAGACCTAGCTAATCCCATCGCCCTAGTTATCACTAATTAAGGAGCTATATTTACCAAAAATCCTGTATATGAGGTGCTTACTCTGTTCGTACATTTGTCGGTCCGGGAGGGGGAAAAAACTCATCTTGAACTAGTTGATGGATCCAGATGAATTTTAACCAGGATGTAGAGGATGAAAGACTACGATCCGAGTTCTCTGGTAGAAATAATATTTAAACTAGAAATGGTAGAAATCATTGATTTCCGGCTTTAACTTGATCACTATAGAGGGAAAACAGTAATAGATATCGAGAAGGGTTTCTTGTAGTCGATTAAGCATCCCAAAAATACGGGGTGTCCAGAAATTATCTTTACAATTTCAATCGTTCACAACTCTTTAATGGACAAAGATTCTAAATTTTGCAGTGAATAGTGCAACTCATGAAGTTTATGTACAAAGTTCATCAGTACACCTCAATATGTGCTCCGTTCGTGGCCCAAAGCACATCCAGTCTGTACTCAATTTCCTGTCTGGGCCGCGGTGGCTCAGTGGTAGAGCGTTCACCTCTGGTGCGTGGGGTCTCTGGCTCGATTCCAGCTCGCGCTAAGTGAAATTTGTGGTGGACAAACACCGCGTGCGTGGGTTTTCTCGGGGTTTTCCCGTTTCCTCCCACTTTCTTCATTCCACCATTTCATTCTCTTCTCATCATCACCGTCTCCTTTAGCTTAACCGGCATAAGCGTGGTACGTAAAACTTAACGATTTCATTTCATTTCACGATTTCAATTTCCTGTCACGTACACTCTAACATATCGTATGTGACAGTGTTAAGAGCGACTCTAATGCGGGTTTTTAAGTCAACTATGTCAGTAACCGGTGTACAGTAGACGCTATCCTTCAAAAAACCCTGAGAAAAAAGTCGAGGGGTGTGATGTCTGGCGACCTCGGTGAAATCAATCGGTTGGGAAAGGTATCGTCCACGTGATCACAGACTGTTGCAAACCAGTGTGATGGAGCACCAACCTGCTGAAACAACATTGGGCTGCAAATCCTCCAACTGCGGAATGACGAAGAATTGAAGCATGTCGAGATAGGTGACCCCAGTAACTGTTGGCTCGGCGAAGAAAACAGGCCCAATGATTCGGTTGTGCATTAGACCACACCAGACATTAATCTTTGGGCTGTCTCTCTCAAGTTACCATGTTTCGTGTGTGTTTTCTGAACCCTAGATTCGTTTGTTATGACGGTTTAACTTGCCCGACACATGAAATGTTGCCTCATCACTTAAGCACACCCGTTTCAAAAACCCTGGATGTTCATCGATACCTTGTAGCATGTCTGTTGCAAACTCAACCCGTTTTGGTTTGTCTGTTGATAACAATTCCTGCAACAACTGTACATTATACGCATAAAGACGCAGCCGTATGTGAAGCACCATGTGTACGGTGGACCTGCGTATTTGCAGTTGTCTAGCGGCCGAACGGATTGATTTTTTCGGACTACCCACGAATGCTGTACGTACCTGCTCATCTCGTTCATCACTTGTGTAGGGTCGTAATACTCCTTTCTTATGCAATACAAAACCTGTTGTCATGAAGTTGATGTGCTATGCACGGATGATGGGTCGGGGGGATGGATCCCTGTGAAATTGAGTACGGAAGTTTCGTTGGACTTGGGTATCCGATTTGGTTTCTACGAAAAATGCTACACATTTTGTGCTTTCTCCTGGGAAGGGGGGGGGGTCCACATGCTCACTTATAATTGGCTAACCTAAAACGATAAAGCAGATTGGAAAACTTTATGAATTGCCCCATTCACCGCAAAAATCAGAATGTAAAATTATGTTTTCATTACAAAGTTATTAACGTTCGAAATTGTAAAGATAATTTTTGGACACCCTGTACATCTCATCTCCAGCATTAGCTCTCTGCTAAAACCATAACTGACACAATTCCACTTCAACTTTTGATTTCAATATTGATCTATATATATATATATCTTTTAAAATCAAGCAAGCGTTCTAAGAATAGGTATCATCTTCTGTCTCTGAACCTCCTTTTCAAATCAATAAGAGGCAGAAACCAACCATTTCCAGTTTAATACTGATCGTTAGGGTAGGTACAGTAATATACAGCGAGAAGTGGTTTTCTCTAACCAACTAAGTGTCTAAAGAATATATTCCATCTGCTTCCAAATCACTCTACTAAAACCAGAAGTGGTAGAAATACTTCCGATCCATCCGCTTCCACTACTGATTTCAATATAAATTAAGAAAATATTACGCTATACTAACCAAACTCCTTTACGTGGTGTACACGTAATACTGCTACTTATTTTTTGACAACTTTTCCTTTTAGGTATTCCGGCGTTAAGCGATGCAAATTGGAATTGTAGTTCATCTGAATGTCTTTTTCACATAAACTACTCGTGAATCCATGGCTACACATACACTGCCAGCACATCTTTCCTCCTCTTTTCCTCTTTGGCCTTTACGGTTTCTCTGAGTTAATGGACATGGAAGTGTTCAGATGGATATACAGATATACCATTGTTCAATCCATAATTGCTTATACAATGCCAATATTTCTCTGCATCTTTCTTTTTTACCTTCTTGGAACTTACTGTTTCTGTGAATCATTGGTTATTCAGATACCCCACTCTTAGATACATGTCTACACATACACTGCCAACAGTTCTCTACACCTTTCTCCATTCTCTCCTGATTGACTTACTGATTCTCTGAGTCGATGGTTATACAAATACACCACTCGTGAATCCATGCCTACTCATGCCAAAATTTCTCTACACTTTTCTCCGCCCTCTCCTCATTGACTTTTACTATTTCTCCGAATCGATGGTCATCCAGATACTCTACTTATGGATCCATTTGCTACTCGTACACTACCAACACTTCTCTACACCTTTCACCATCCTCTGTATTTTGACTCTTACTGTTTCTCTGAGTCAGAGGTTATGAGGATACTCCACTTGTGAAGCCGTGTCTACTCATACCGTGGCAAGAATTCTCTACACCTTTATTCTTCCCATCTCCCTTGACTCTTATTGTTTATCTGAGTCAATGGTTATACAGATATATCACTCGTGAATCCATGTCTATTTATACACTGCCAACACTTCTCTACATCTCTCTGCCTCCTCTCCTTCTTGACTTTTACAGTTCCTCTGAATCGAGAGTTATGCAAATAGATTACTTGTGGATCCGCCAACCCCTGTTTACTCCATTCTCCAATCTCTTCCACTTCACTTTACTCTAGCCATTTTTCACTGCTGTTTCTCATATCGTAAATCCGTGTCTGATTTTGTAGAATTCTTTTGTAACTCCCTCATTGTTATGTTTTAAAGTACATACCTTGGGTGCGTGAGAGCCTCATTTGTTTCTCAGTGAGAGCTCATGTGGTTCTGATCTCACGTTAAGCTGTATGTCCATGTCTCATGTAGCCTCTGCGCTGAACAAGATGCTAAAATCCAAATCAATTAGTTCTACCCAGGAGACTAGAAATATGGTTTTCTTGTCCCGTTTTGTAAATTTTATAAAAGTCTCGTGTTGATTCCGTTTTGGGAAATGTTTTCTCGTCTCGTTTTGTAAATTTTATAAAAGTCTCGTGTTGATTCCATTTTGGGTAATGTTTTCTCGTCTCGTTTTATAAATTTTATAAAAGTCTCGTGTTGATTCCATTTTGGGAAATGTTTTCTCGTCTCGTTTTGTAAATTTTATAAAAGTCTCGTGTTCATTCCATTTTGGGAAATGTTTTCTCGTTCCGTTTTGTAAGTTTTATAAAAGTCTCGTGTTGATTCCATTTTGGGAAATGTTTTGTTGTCTCGTGTTGTAAATTTTATAAAAATCTCGTGTTGATTCCATTTTGGGAAATGTTTTTCATCTGGTTTTGTAAATTTTATAAAAGTCTCGTGTTGATTCCATTTTGGGAAACGTTTTCTCATCTCGATTTGTAAATTTTATAAAAATCTCGTGTTGATTTCATTTTGGGGAATGTTTTGTTGTCTCGTGTTGTAAATTTTATAAAAATCTCGTGTTGATTCCATTTTGGGAAATGTTTTTCATCTGGTTTTGTAAATTTTATAAAAGTCTCGTGCTGATTCCATTTTGGGAAATGTTCTATCGTCTCGTTTTGTAAGTTTTATAAAAGTCTCGTGTTGATTCCATTTTGGGAAATGTTTTCTTGTCTGGTTTGGTAAATTTTATAAAAGTCTCGTGTTGATTCCATTTTGGGAAACGTTTTCTCATCTCGATTTGTAAATTTTATAAAAATCTCGTGTTGATTTCATTTTGGGAAATGTTTTGTTGTCTCGTGTTGTAAATTTTATAAAAATCTCGTGTTGATTCCATTTTGGGAAACGTTTTCTCATCTCGATTTGTAAATTTTATAAAAGTCTCGTGTTGATTCCATTTTGGGAAACGTTTTCTCATCTCGATTTGTAAATTTTATAAAAGTCTCGTGTTGATTCCATTTTGGGAAATGTTTTCTCGTCTCGTTTTGTACATTTTTTCTTCATTTCATCTAGAAATTATCAGATTCCTTCGGCTACATGAGAGGTCGAACAAAGAATGTGGTATAATAATATTCAAACTACATTTATTGTGGGAGTATGTTTTGTAATGACTTGCATACCTTTGAATGTTAGTAAATGTTCTTCGTTGTGTTTGCACAATCACTTCATCAATTTCGAGTTTTATACTCTGAATCGTGCAATGCTCAAAGAGTTCCTGATCTAGGATTTGCATGACTCACTCTAAATTCACATGTAATGCACTCCCAGAAAAGAAAAAAATCTTTGAGTTTTATGTCCCGCGCTTATCCGTGTAGGCCAAAGGAGTCGGTGATGGTGAGAAACGAATGAAATGGCGGAATGAATAAAATGAGAGGAAATGGGATACATCCCGGGGAAACCCACGCACACGGTGATTGTCCAAACACAGTCCACTTAGTGTGAGCTGGGATAGAACTTGCGACCCCAGGCATCAAAGGTGCACGCTCTACCACTGTCTCAGACAAGCATTGTATTTTATCAAATTTACTCGACGATTCTGACATCCAATACCCATGTCTAGGGTTCCTCACGAGACGAGGAGTAACACCGTGTCCTAAAATTTTCGTGTCTACTTCCGAGACGAGACAGTTCTTCCCATGGAAACAGATACATTTTCCGAGACGAGACATGACTTTCCTTACACCACACGAGACGTGCTAGCCACAAATCTTGTGTTAAGGTCATTCTATCCACATACCTCGGTATGATGTTGATTTAAACTCATTATTCCTAATACGTTTTTTTAATAACGTTTAAGTTTTTCAGTAGTTTCAATTTATTTTCTCTCGATGATTAAAATTTAGGATTCGGATTACGAGTTAGATTTCTAGCCTTTGGCATCTACGGCCATGTCACCGCGTCTCGTATGAGGGACGACGTCCCTCGGCGATCACAGTATCCGAGGAAAGCGAAGGAAGGAAGCGGCCTGGGACTTGTATGTTAGGTACCATACCAGCATTTGTCTAGTGTGAATGAGGAAAACCCAGGAAAAGCTCACTCAATCCGGCCGGCTTGAAAAAGCTTTAACACTTTTTCGACTGCCATTAAAATTTGAATGACGCAGTTACTGTCATGATTTCCCTTTGTTGTCACTTCTGCTTCTCCTGAGCACTATATTTTCTAATAGTGTTATCTGCCGTTCTTGTTTAAAATTGTACATTTTTTACACATTTTTAAACTGCTGTGAACGTTTTAACTTTAGTTTCTCCGTCCAGCAAAATTGCAACGTCACAGTTTGCGTCATTAACATTTCGCCTTCTACATCCACCCTTGCTCCTGGGGGAACACATACACGCACAATAAAAAAAATGTTGATTAGCATTGATGTGCTTTCTCAGCAGCGAGGATATTGTAAGACGAGACCTACAGTTTAAAATCTTTCAGTTTAACGTCCCACATTTACGCCCTTTAGTCTAAGGAAGACAGATGATGGAAAAATTGGTGAAGTAAGAATATGGAAGGAAAGGGGAGAACTCTCCGAGAAAACCCACGGAAAGATGTCCACCGCAAACTTACTTAGCCGGGAATCGAACCAGGGACAGACCTGCAGTTTAAAGTGGGATCTGAACCACTGTACTGCGTGTGGTAGTCTCCTACTGGGATTCGAACCCAGGACATCGTACACCACAGGTTAATAGAACGATTAGTAAAGGCTAGATAAATTTTGAATCGAGGTAGCTGGATTGGGACCAGCGACACAACTTAGGCTAGTTGTCGCTCGAGGCAAAAACTCGCCTTAGCGTTCCCCCACCCACCCCGTGACTAACCAAACCAAAATGCTCCCCAGCTATACGTGATATTGTCACCATACAGTAATTCTCCTATTCCACTTGTTCTTCAAGTAGTAGAGCTTGATTTCAAAATTGCAGTACATAATTTAATTTTTAACACAAGATAAAACACCAAACTAATTATTGTGCTGCCAAAATGTCTTGAGCCGTGGCAAAAATGCGAACTAACGCTCACCCCCACGCGTTGAGCCAATAAGGGTTCAGCTGTTGCTAAGCGAGAGAAAGCGAGTGTAATTTCTTCAGCCGATAGCAGCGCTTGCAACGGAAGACTAGGGATCAAGTCGATGTAGCATATCTATAGTATTTCATTTCCAAATAATCTAAGAGTAGCCTGCTTGACATATGCTAATAGTCTTATCATAATAACTGCAAATCACAATGTTTTTGGAATTATATCGGGATATGCATATGTGTAGAATTAATCAACAGTTTGTTGTTTTAGAGTAGAATATTTAATCATGACAAACAGTAAAATTGTTGTCTCGAGTATTATACTCGGACATTTTGCAAAATTCTTAAATCGATGTAAGTTAAATGAAAACACAAAAACCTGGAACTAAAATTTGACCTAACAGGCTCTTTTGGCTGCAAAGGTTTTTACAATGTCCTCAAAAAAGAGCTTTGAAGCTAACTTATGCTCTGTGGATATGATTCTGAAGTTGCTGAATCGTTATTGACCTGTTAATTTTTTTTATCATCTTGAGTTTGCTAAAGCTCCTTTCCTTGTCTTATTGTAAAAATAAATATCTGGCGAGTTTTGTGTCCCTGCAATCTGGTGCCTGGGGCACAAGCTCCGTTTGCTCCCCTCAGTTACGTCACTGGGCTGGACACGAAGCCGGTATATTTGTATTGCGAATGAAGCGCGTTAACCATTCTTTAACCATCAACTAAGCATAATTCTGAACCTTTCAACCTATTCTTAAAGTTTAAAATAATTAAAGTTTACTTGTGCTACGTGGAGAACTAAAGTGTCTATTGATGGTATTATTATCTATTAGTTTGCAACATTGTTGCTGTGTAGGTGAACCAGCAGCCAGGAGCAGAAGGGTTGAAATTTGGATTCGAGATGGCTCTCTCTACTCTTCTCTACGTCATCGATCGTTCAGTCCAAGGCTGCGGCTCAAGTTCACGAGTTGGCCACCTGATGTCACTAGTTTCCAGTGGCGCTGTTCGCTTCTCCAGTCAACAGCTCTTCAAGGTTGAACAACAACCACTTTGGCTGGAGAAGCATTCCAAAGCGGAAACAGCCTAGTCTCTTTCTCACATATCTTCTTTCTCTCTTCCTTCTTATTCTTCTTTCTTTTTTCTTTTTTTAACTTATTTCCTTTTCTTTGGATATCCAAACGACCTTGGCATGTCGCTAATCACAAAATCAATACGGATGAATACGTATATTTTTGAAGGAAAATTGGATTTTTCCAAGCTCTTTTGTGCACGAGAGAAAAGACGGTACATCATCAGAACTCAATTTAACATTTACTTTTCGATATGCATCAGTAACTAAGCGACTACTGAAACATTTTTTTTAACCATTAGAAAAAAAAATATATTATTTATATATGTTATGTTTCTCCTTAGGCATAGATACTGGGGACATGGGATAGCTCGAGTTATTCAATTGATACGAATAAAAACTGTATTTTTTGTTCTGTGTCCCCTTTCCCCACATTTCAACTTGCTTCAACTATCTCCGCCCATGCCTATTCTTTTTTTTTTTAAGCTGTTTGGTCCGTTATTTAGTTGATTCTAGAAGCCACGCCCCTCATTCGTTTGCTTCGCCCATTAATTTCAACATTCCCGCTTTATCACCTAAATTGTAGGACACTAAATAGGATCAAAACTTAAGAGTCTTCATCCCGGCGAAATTAAAATACCGCTAATTTTACAGTAATTATGTGATATCTTCAAATAGATAAAAGATAATCGAAATGTGGAACAAGAGCTTCCTAGGCAATATTATTTTACATGACAAACCGTTATCACGACTCACTTATCTGCTTTCGACTTCGAGCCATTTTGAAAATCGGCATTTATTTTCGCGTTTCTAAACAGCTGAAAACGAAAAGCCACTAGGTGACTTGTGATAACGGTACCTTACGCAAAATAATATTGTCTATGGCGCTCTTGTTCCATATTTCAATTACCTTTTATCTATTTGAAGCTATCACATAATTACTGTAAAATTAGCGGTATTTTAATTTCGCCGGGATGAAGACTCTTAAAGATCCTATTTAGGCAGTTAACAGAGTTAGAGCGCCCCTTTTTTTTTCAGTAATTCAGGGTCGAAAATAAGTACAAACTTTGTACTTGTTATTTATTTAACGTACTTTGACTTTAGAAAATGGACAAGCAGATTTACAAATAAAATAAACAAGAATCAACTATGCTTTGTTTTACATATTATGGTTGTTATATTTATTTACTTATTTATTTATGGACACACAGACACTACCAATGTTAAATTATAATGATACTTGAATCTAGAACATTAAATTAAAATACAATTTCCTTGATTTTTTTTTTACGAAATACTAAATATTAGTTTTTTGAATGACTTTTTAGAACAATTAAATATGTGTATATCTTCATAACCAGGGACGGACGGACGCAGGGGGTGGGTCCTGGGGGTCCGGATCCCCCCGAAATTTAGACTTTTGTGTAAATTTAGCCTAATTTTAGGGGCAATTTTAGGAATTTTAATATAAAATACCCTAATACTGAGTTCTCATGTGGTTCGGATTCCACGTTAATCAGTAGGTCCACGTCTCATATAGCCTCGCTGCTGAAAGGGACGCTAAACTAAAATCAACTCAACTCAACCTAATACTGAGTTTCGACCCCTCCCGAAATAAATTCCTGCGTACGCTACTGTTCATAACCCTTACTGATTTTGTTGTATGTAGCACAAATTCTCCATATAGGTACTTGTCTTTCTGCAATAGAAAAGCTCATTATTTCCCTTGTGTGTTTTGAAGGATCATTATCTTTTGGATCCTGGATCCAAAGGATCCTGGATCCTGGATCCAAGGAAACCTGGATCATTATCTTTTGCAATTATATCTGTACAGTCTATTTTGTTGTGCAAAAGTCTGTGTAAGAAAAGGAGGTCGTTCAACGTCCGTCTTTGTTCAGGTGTCTGAAGTGTAAAGTTTCTAAGTAAATTATCACATACGGTTCATATTTTGGGTGAAATCCTGTCCTTTTGTGTATGAGAAAACGTAAGAATTTGCTTTACAATCAAAAAATAACATTCCCACGTGACAAATGTTCTCTTCAGACCAACGGATGCCTTCACTATAATTCACAGACTGCATTAGTCCTGAGTCTATGTACAGCACAGAAAGAGAGAGAGAGAGATCCTGTGACGAACATCTTTTCATTTCAGCTAAACGAATAAAACTCAAGCTCTAGCGCGACGTTGCCAAGTGGTAAAAGGGTGTAAAATAAACGTGGCAATACCGCTGGACTCTCATTTGCTAGCAGCATTTAAAGGGAACTTGGAGCGCCGCCTTCAAATGTCAAGATGTTTGTCACGTCGTTTAAGACTGTTGTATTGAGTGACACACGGCTAAAAGTAAATCAGTATTTAGGCATTTTTTAGAAACGACCTTTTGGCCATTGTTTTTAACATGTGCAAAAATGTCCAAGAGCGTTCCATTAGTGAAGAAAAAGTGTCCAGAATAATCATAAGAGGGGTTAATAAGAACTCCCCTAAAAGTGTTCAAACTGCACCTGAACTTCTGGTTTATCCATGAGTATACAGGCAGAAACCTATATTATAAAATTGAAAGTGACTATGTTTGCGACCCTTAATCTCTCAAACCACTCGATCGATCTCGATCAAATTTTCCACATAGATGAGGTTCGGACCTGGGATGGATTTTTATCATATCCTTTGACAGTGCAACTTGAGGGAGGGGGAAAGACATACAAAAATGATTAAAATGGCCGATATTAGTGTCGAATCTATAGTTTTTGGTGTCGCTGAGATGAACAGTAATACTTCCGATCTCGTTTAAATCCAAATTCAGCCCCGCAACTTGGGAGAGGGGGAGAAGGAGTTATTAGAGTTAAGAAAGAAGATAGTATCTATCATTAGAAATATATAACACTAAATCGATCCCAGAAATCCACTTCTCCCTACCTGTTAGTGTTTTCTCTGTATAACGATTAATATTAAAACCGGAAATGGTTGATTTCTACCATTTCCGGTTTGAATGGGGTTAAGAGAGAAGATAGTGCCTATTCTTAGAATAGTAATCGATTCGGAAAACTAGCTTCTCGCTATCCCTTAGACTCTTTTGCTCTAGGTAGAACAATATTGAAACCGGAAGTTGTAGTTGATTTCTACCATTTCCGGTTTTAGTAGAGATATTAAATGCTGGAGATGGAATACATTGATTGTAGAAAGTCACTTCTCGCTATGTATTACCGTTTCTCGCTATCTATAGTGATATATCGTTAAAATCGAAAATTGTTGATTTCTTCTACTTGAGGTGGATGGATCTACGAACTCCATTCCAAACTTTTGATGCTGTATACCCTGGCTAAAATAAATGGTCAGCCATCAAACAGTTCTTGAGATTTATTTGTTTCCCGAATAGAGTAAATATATTTTTTTAAAAAAATTGATTGATAACCCAGACTCCTTAAAAATTAAACGAAACTTGCTACACTTGAAATTACTATATTGAAAATTCAGCTCGCTGATGTCTATAATATAAAACCATAAACCCATAAAGAAGAATGTTATACTTGATCAATGCAGGGTTGTATACCTACTTTTGGCCCACCCTGTTAGAACGATATGTCCGTTCATCTGTCTACAGATATCAGAACAAAGTGATAATTTTGGAACTGGGGAGGGGAATCAGGTAAAATCACCATGTAAAAATTATTGCGGATATTTTATGTATTTTGCCACTATCCTCGTTTATGCGTATGCCCCCCGTCGCTGACGCGACTGATCTCTACAGGCGCACACCCTCACTCCGCTCCTGCCCTGACTCGGTTAGATAGCATTTGTGCTTTTAGTTGCCATCTAGCACAAGTTGGTTTATGGTTTATGTACTAGCTCCTCATTTAGTGCATGTTCTGCGAAAACAACCCGGAAAATGCAATAAATATATGAAAATTTGGTAGAACCTGTATATCCTGGCTAAAATAAATGGTGACCCATCACACAGTTCTTGAGATTTATTTGTTTCCCGAATAGAGTGAATATATATATATATATATATATATATATATATATATATATATATATATATATATATATATATATATATAATTTTGATAGATAACCCAGACTCCATAAAAATTAAAATAAACTTACATGAAATTACTATATTGAAAATTCAGCTGGCTGATGTCTGTAATATTTCAATTAATAACTAATACAGGTATATTAGCGAATGCCCAAAAGTCTTATTTTAATTAGCCGCTTCAAGTAAACGAGAACTTTAGCAACTGAATAACATTCTCCTACAGAAACAAAAATACATTATTTGAGAGGTACTAACATTCGCAAAATTTTAAAAAATTATAAGAAAAATGTGCTTTAGTTGAGAGCAAAGAAACATTGCTATCTATTGCTGAATACAAGAACAAATCCTGAAATGGCACATAAAGTAATTGTCTGTGGATTGTATTTAAAAAAAAAAAACTATATATAAATTACATAAATCTATTGGGTATGGAATCTAATGATTCAATACGACATTCAGAAAAGCTTTCCAATGACTTTTATCCTTGCCAACTGGATCCAGTTTCTGTTTTTCACTCCCGTTTCTTCTGGATCCTTCTTAATATTGTTCTCCCATTTGTACCTCTTTCTAATGGTCTGTTTCCAATTGGGATTCCAGTTAAAATTTTGAAACATCTCCTGGTTTCTTCCAATGTAGCTACATGACCTTTCCACCTAGGTCTCCTGGACTTAATGATCGTAACATACACACACAGAAACATATATACGTATATCATCCTTTCCAAAATTTTACAATCTTTCTAGATATGAAACTTTACTGTTACTAGGAAAGGAATCTTGTTTCATGAATCAAAATCGAGAACACTAAGTATTTTATGAATAATAAATAGATATCACTGACTGATATCCAGTGACGTATTTAGGGGGGCTTCCGGGCTTAATCCCCCCGAAATCTTACTTACTATAATAAAGTATATGAAAAATCTTGCATAATTTTCACATTTTCAGGCAAAGCCCCCCCACCCCCCCGAAACAAAATCGTAAATACGCCACTGCTGATATCTATCACGAGGAATACAGTTTATAATAAAATTTTACTAACTCTGTAAATATTAAAACAGAGAACACTATTAGGTTCATATCCTCAATTCCGCCCCTTCCTCATTTTGAAATTAAAAGTTTATTTTTCTATGCGAAAGATTTGTCTTAGTTTTACGCCGTTTTGTGCTACAAACCCTGAGTTCAATTTGTAAAGTTGGGGGGGGGGGGAGGGGAGCTGTTGATATGAATACCAGCATATTTGATAGGGACATGAGCATGATATGCTCATGCTTGAAAACATGAGCAACACAAAACTTTGGCACGAAAAAAGAAATTCAGTTTGTGAAGTAGGGGAGCTGCATATCCCCAGTCCTCTAAGTTTGTTTTTACTGTAACTAAAAACTGGTTACGACACAAAACTTGGGATTTACGGAACAATACGGCACGCAACTAGCACAAAACTTTGGCTTAAGAAAAGCTTTCAATTTGTAAAATAACGGGGAAAGCTGGGGACATGAATCTGTCACTTGTAATATGGATCTCACTGCAATTTTACAACAAAGTCATGACAAAACATTTGTCAGTAAATTGTATTTTTGTTACTGAAAACCAAGAATATCCCAACTACTTATTTACAAAGAGAAATTGTGAGCTACATAATATTCACATTAAAATGACATAGACCTTAATAGAACTGTGTTTTCCAACTGAAAACTTCGTTTTATGTGATTTCAAATATAAACAGAAGGAGAAATGGTATTTGCAAAGCGCTTGTGTTTGAGTCCAATGCGTGATTGTAAAGACAAAATGCATCACTTTTACGGTCGCATAATGGAGACGAGTATACATGCATTAAGAGTTTCAGTGCAGCCATATATGTCACAAACCGTTAGACGTTATCGCTTTTCAACACTGGTTTACGATCTGTAAGACATGAGTGATAGCGTCAGCGAGGGACCTCCACTACCTGCCTTCAGTTCACGTCCACGCGCTGCGGAACGTCTTATGAAATCGAAACTAGAATACACGCTTGTTGCTTAGCAAATACAAAAGTTTCTTCCTATTTATACATTCATTGACAAAAGCAGTTTTTCGCTTATGAGATTAATTCGTTCCAGAAAGCTATTCACACCTTGAAAAATCTCGAATCACGAACAGAATTTTCCCTTTGAAATAATGGAAATCACATGGATTCCCATACAAAATAATGGAGATCACTTTAATTCCATATAAAATAACGGAGATCGCATCAATTCTTCTATAAAATAATAGAGATCGCACTAATTCCTATATAAAATCATGGGAATCGCATTAATTCCTATATAAAATCATGGAGGTCGCATAAATTTCTCTATAAAACCATGGATATCGCATTAATTCCCATAGGCCTATAAAGTAATAGAGATCGTATTAATTCCCATATAAAATAATGGAGATCACTTTAATTCCATATAAAATAACGGAGATCGCATCAATTCTTCTATAAAATAATAATGATCGCATTAATTCCTATATAAAATCATGGAAATCGCATTAATTCCTATATAAAATCATGGATATCGCATTAATTCCCATATAAAGTAATAGAGATCGTATTAATTCCCATATAAAGTCATGGAGATCACATTAGTTCCTTTGGTTCAGGAAGAAAAAGGTACTTTTTCTTCTGAATGATAAATATGGTACATTAGTAGATAAGACGAATGAATGAAGCACGGTTAAAACGTAGCGCAACTTTTATGCATTCAATACGTATTTTAAGATAAAGAAATCCTATAATATAAATTATTAATTTAACAAGGCAAAAATCTAGAAGTGATTATATATATATATATATATATATATATATATATATATATATATATATATATATATATATAGTAAACGTAGAAATTGCTGTTGTATATCAAACCATGCCATATATTACGAAACTAATCTTAAAGACTACGTTTATTAAATCTTTCATTCTGGCAATAGCAGACTACAGGACACAGTGTATGGTTATATAACTCATTTGTATGATTAACTCTTAAAATTTAACAGAATATTGCAAGAAAATGAGATACATATCAATCTGTAGATGGCATCAGCCTGAACAATCTCAGACGATTCAAGGTAAACTGTGATGAATAGTTTTCGAGAAAATGAAAAGAAGACAAATTTCACCTTAAGCAAGAGTCACGTATAAGGGATAATGTACCTCGACGAGTACAATATCGGGCAAGGTAGCGGGAGAAAGCGGCTTGGAAGCATTTACCTGGTGGAAATTAGGAAAACCCTGGAAAAACCTCTTAGGATGACAGACCTGTAAAAGCTGTTACACCCTTTCGACCGAGTGTTCCTACCAAATCGTACCAAAGGCGAGACTATTAGCGACAATGCTACGCGGGGCCATAGCAAGATCGTTAAGAGATCCATGAGCATAAAGGTTAGGAATTATTAGAAGAATGTATTACAAAAATTCCTTTCATAGACCTAAATTTCTAGTTAGTTTTAAGTGTCCAACTGAGGAATCAGGAAATAAAATTATACTATTTGAGGAGCTTCATCCTAACTTCGTACCTAAAGTTTGCTCTTCTCCGAAGCTCGTAATTGGAGGTTCAAACCCTGCTGTCAGTACAGCAAATCAGATATACTGTATATCTGAGTACGAATTAAGATATACTTAGTTCTTCTACAGTCCAAGAGGCGTTTTAAATATTCGAAAAACAGGTTAGAGTTCGACTACAGATTAAACAAAGATATCTCCTTACACCTACGATAGGGAGATTGGGACCAACAACAAATGTACCGATCGGAACAAAACTTGAAAAATTTGGTCTCCCTGATACCATGAGAATGGTATTCAAAAATTTCTCTTTGCCTTCACTGTAAAAAATAAAGAAAAAGCATTCAAACTCTTTTAGTACAGATGTTGAGGGGGAAATATATCAAGTATGTGTTTATAAAGTGTGCTTCGCGTGTCCAAAAGCGTTCATTCTCCGAAAAGAGTATGTAGTAGAACATATTTGAAACACTTCTTCTCGGCAAACAGTTCGAAAACAAAGAGATGACATACATTGTGCACATTTTGTACATACATCTGGGACATACTTGGACAACACAGTATCTACAAGGGGTGTCATCTGGAGGTGTTCAAAGAGTGTCGGTATACAGTGTCCTACTGTGTCTAAAAGTAGCTTCTGTGTTTTTTTGCAGTGTATGTATCGGCAAGAGATGATTCAAGCAGTTTTTCTTTCTTTCTTTCTTTTTTTTTTTAAGTTTTGTTCCATTCGGACGATTTATTTGATGATATGCATTCCATTTCTCCAGCCTCATCATATGTGTAAGGAGATAATTTTGTTTTCTCGATTTTTATTCTTGTCCTGAAGACATACTGCATGTTCTGTAAACTGGCTGCAGTCCTACCAAACATTCTGGGCTAAATCCAAGAGACGATCCCTAACTCCAAAGGAATTTCATTCCCAAAAATTCGGCGGTATTTAGAAATTTATACTCGTCTTGCAATAGTGCTAAGCCTCCAGCAAACATCAGGAGTCGTTGCATATTCATTTGTCATATATACATACTAGCATTCATCAACTTTACAAAATATAAATATTATTTAAAAATTCGTGGTTCCTCTTTTTTTTTCACATCTTTCATTCCCATCCGGGGATGGGTGGTTCCTTTCTGATGTTGTGTATTAATTGGATGATACTCACTTAAAATATGTGGTTGACGTATTTTGTTCTCAATTACTGTACGTTATGACTCCTCTATTCACTATAATTTTCTTAGATGCTTGGCAAATATAATGGATATATTGCTGGTAGAAATACTATAGAAATAAAGGGCTTATAACGATTGTTAGTTATTTATATTGGTTTCTGTTTCGCTGTGCCATCTGCTAACCATTGAATTGATCATATTATATATAGTATGTGTTTTCATAAATAAATTTTCGATGTAAACGGTTTGCGTACGCGCGTTTAGCGTAGGAGACCCGGGTTCGAAATTCAAAGGGAGCTCATGTGGTTCGGATCCCACGTTAAGCTGAAGGTCCACGTCTCATACAGCCTCGCTGCTGAAAGAGACGTTAAACTGAAAACCAAATCAATCAGTTTTAAAGGAAATACAATACACCCAGCTGTAACCACGAAGGAAAGAAACTTATTATTTTCGTATACAGAAAAGAAATGTATGTGGCATACGTACAAACGTAGGTTACATGCTTAAATCCTGTAGTTTTTGGACTTAACGTACGATTGTAGGTAATATACTGCGGAATGTATAACTGAAAACGTATGACTTAACGTACGACTATATGTAACATCCTGAACCAAACGTAGACCTATAACTGAAAACGTATGACTTAACGTACGACTATATGTAACATCCTGAACCAAACGTATAACTGAAAACATATGTTTTATAATACTTTCCGTATAAGTGTTTCCGTATGAAACAAAGAAATGTATGTAGGCGAGATCTCACATAGAGATGGACGTGTATAACACGTAGCTGGAGTATGTAACGTATGTCACATGAGAACCAGAGGGACGTACCTCCATTTTCGTAGGTTTACAGGCGAGAGAACAAAAATATTATTTTCTTAGAAAGATGTGATTTTATTAAGATGGTAATTGAGGTACATTACAACAGATGATAGACAAGGAAAACAGATGACGTTACATTCAATTTACATCAAGTGGGGCTTTCAAAATTATGTCCTAAGATGAAGGAAACGAAAACCGCATTTTTGGAGTTAAGTTCCTTTGGTTCTCATGCGACAATATGGATACGTATGTAATATACGGAAGACTGTTAGATGTTAGACATCCTGCAGTGACATGATGTAACATCTAAGCGGGGGGACGGGCAATACGTATGTGGCATATGGATAACATATGCTCCGTACAGATTTACGTAATAAACATGCGGATTTCGTATATTTGTATAGTGTACCGCTTTCCGGATAAAGGATATTTCTCAGTGTAATTGGTATTGTAAATTTACTTATATAAATTTATTTTCTCGTGGTCCTTTCAAGAGATTTGTCGAGTAATACATATTATAAATATTTTTTGCGAAGTCTAGAAGTTTGCTGGTTTTTTAACGTTTGACTACCGACGGGTCTAAAAGTTAAAAATTGTGAGGGGGGAGGGCAGCCAGACGTGAACCATAATACAGGGTGTCCGAGAAGTCCTTCCCTGATTACAGAAATTGATAACTCAGGCTAGAAATAAGATAGAAATATGAAACTGGTGTTGAATTGTTTACAAACTATAAAAGTTTTTGTCTGTGTTAGGTTTGTTCTGTTTTACGAAGTCTCAATTTTGTTTGTTTTAGGTTTGTAGTACGTAAGTAAGAAGCCCAAGAAGCCATGCCAACCAACCAGGAGAAGGCACAGTGTGTCCTATGGTACCATGAGACACGACCACCAACCACGGTGCAGAGACAGTTCCAGACAACATTTGGGAGGACTCCACCTGATGTCAAGAGCATTAAAGCCTGGTATGAGAAGTTTAAGAACACAGGGTCGGTTGCTGACCTTCCGATGTCTGGTCGACCAAGAACCTCAGCAGACACGGTGGAGGCTGTGCGGCAGTCTTTTCTGAGAAGTCCTAAGAAATCGGTGCGCAGGGCCTCACGTGAATTACAGATGCCAAAAAGCTCTATCCATGACATTTTACACAAACGTTTATTGTTTCGTGCTTACAAAGTGCAACTCGTTCAGGCCTTGTTGCCCGACGACGGTACACGTCGATATGACTTTGCGGTCGAAATGCTATCACGTATTGAGGACAATAATGGTTATCTCAGACGAATTGCCTTCTCCGACGAAGCGACATTCTTTGTCAGTGGAGTAGTGAATCGCCATAATGTACGCATTTGGGGTTCAGAACCCCCCAGTGAGGTCAGGGAGTTCACCAGAGGCAGTCCAAAGGTGAATGTTTGGTGCGCGTTATTGCACGATCGAATTATCGGGCCATTCTTCTTCGCTCATGTGGAAGTGTACTGATGTGACCAAAACTTTTATAGTTTGTAAACAATTCAACACCAGTTTCATATTTCTATCTTATTTCTAGCCTGAGTTATCAATTTCTGTAATCAGGGAAGGACTTCTCGGACACCCTGTAGGTGTGTTATGAGTTTACTATAAACCTTTCAAAATATATAAAAAATAAATTATTTTTGGCACTCAAAAAGTGGGGAGATTAGTCCTCCCAGCCCCAGCTAGACCCGCCGCTGCGTTTGACGTATGATAACCCTATCCAAGTGATAAGCTGTTGATTTTTTAAAGTTAATGTTGGGGAGTTTAACGTCCCATTATTATACACCAAGCTAAGGGAGACGGTAATGATGAGATAGATGATAATGAAGAAATTAAGGTAGTGGGAGGAAACTTGAGAACACCGTCCAAAACATGCACATACGTTCTTTGTCCACTACAAAGCACACTTGACGGGAGGTGAAATCGAACTAGGGATCCCATACACCAGAGGTGAGCATCGCCTTTGATGAGGATTTGGATTGGGTTCAAGGGTTCGGATCCCACATTAAGATGTAGGCCCACGTTTTATGTAACCTGAGAAAACTTCAAAATAACCAATAACTCAAGTAGTCATTAAATTCTAAAAATATAAAATTTAGAAGAAAAATGCTTTGAATTCTGCAGACAGGTTAGCAACATTGCTTTATTGTACAAATCTTTGAAACAATGTAGCAAACAGTTGTATTTATTATCTAAGGAAAGATAATTTGTTTTTTTCAGCTCTGGACTGAGCCGATACATTTTTACTTCTTTTTATAACTCTAAAACAATGTTGCAAATACAATCACATTCCGTGAATTGTAAATTCCTTTCCTTAAAAAAAAGAAAAGAAAAGAAAAGAAAAGAAAAAAGTAAAAAAGAAACACTCGATTTTTTTCTTTTTCAGAATGAAGGCTTCAGTCTGTCATTTATATCTTTTTTTTTTTTTTTTAACTCTATTTCCAAAAGACAAAAGAGAGAAAAGTAGTAGGTAACCTTGCATCAAGGTTTGAGCTGTTTGTCTGCCATTTTTTCCACTCTAACAAATGTATGCAGCAGTGTGATAAAGATCGATTTGAGCTAAGTAATTGCAGAATATTTGTACATTTGTTTAGATAACGTCTATTCAGTTTTAGTAACACTTATGTGTAGACAGTTTTTTTGTTGTTTTTTTTACGCTGAAAGCAATGTTTCCATCTACAGGCAATTATCACTACAAGACCAATAATAAATGTCTGAGAAGTTAGTGATGCTCTATATGGTACACTAGTGTGGGTCAGAATAAGGTTTTGAAATGGAATGAAATCTGGGAGGAAACGGGAGAACCCCGAGGAAACCCACGCACATGGCATACAAAGTTCACTTGGCGGGGGCTGAGATCGAACCCGGGACCCCAAGCACCAGAGGTGAACGCTCTACCACTGAGCCACCGCGGCCCCAGAATAAGGTTTTTTTCAAATAATACACAGTTTTTTTTTTTTTTTGTAAGAATCAACTCAAATATTTACTCCTGTGAATATAATTTTGTCTGGCACCATGTAGACATGCCAATTTGTAAAAGTAACATACACCGTCTTTCAAAAAAACAACTTTATTTTGGATAGTAATAATTGCGGAACATAGGACATGCCGGCAAGAAAATGAGTGTTGTTTGAATGGGCGTGGCCTAAAGTTTCAGAAAATCACCGTTAGATGTCAATCAATGCGTTCTTCTCACTTTGCAGTCAGTCAGAAGTAAGATGGCGTCCGCTCAACAAAAGGCGTTTTGCGTGCTGCTGTTTGCAAAGACTGAGTCAGTGATTTCGGTCCAACGTGCTTTCTGTTGGCGTTTTCGCATTGATCCTTCTGCATCCAAAAACATTCGTCGTTGATATCGCCAATTTGAAAAGATAGATGCTTGTGCAAAGATAAGAGTCCAGATTGGCCTCGCACTTCCGATGAAATGATCGTACTGTTGCTGGTGGACGTATAGAGCATTTGTAATAGCATAGCTAAAACTTCAAGACTTTTTGAGTATTTTGCAATTTATCCAATTTTTGTAGTATGATTTTATGAATACATATGGACTTTTAAAATCAGGTCATTCTTTTTGAAACACCCTGTGTTTAAGTACATGATATAGGATTTCCAACTTGTAAAAGTGAAAAATCTAATGGTGTGATAAATCGAGGTAATTGGCAACCCTATCCACTACAGGTCACAAAGTCACATCCTTCTATAGTGTTGAAAATCTGTATTCCTTATTACGGATGATAAGTAGGTCTATACAGGGTGGTAGGTAACTCCACCGACAAACTTTGGGAGGTGATTCCTTATATGAAATGAAAGAAAAAGGTTCTAATAAACATGGGACGAAAAAGTCTCCTTTCAGAGTTATGAACCGCCGAAAATTCGAAAATTCATGTTTCGAAACGCTCTGCCTTAGAAACTATAGGACCGATCAAAAGCGGTTTAAGGTATTACAAAGGAACTATAGTGCGTCCAGTAAGAGAACGTCTCTAACAGCTCGCAGTGACATTGCCACTACTCGCGTGTGAAGGTTTTTTTTCGGTGCAACTGTAGTGGCAATTTAATTAATAGTATAAGACAGAGTGATCGTGGTTGATAACACTGGTATCAAAGGGGCTGCAATGTCCCACCGCATGTGGTAAGAAACGTCAGAGACCATCTCTTGTTGGCCGTGCTATAGTATGCGCTCTATCTAAATATCTATGTTCTACCGTGCTCTTTTATCGGCGAAACGAACTGTAAAAAGGAAATTGAGGTATGGGGATACTCCTTTAAGTACTAATAACGCGTTCGTTTCGCCGATAACGGAGGATGGTAAGACATAGATAGTTCGCATACTAGTTCCTGTGTAATTCCTTAAACCGCTTTTTATAGGTCCTATAGTTTCTAAGGCAGGGCGTTTCGAAACATGATTTTTCGAATTTTCGGCGGTTGATAACTCTGAAATGAGATGTTTCTCGACCTATGTTTATAAGAACTTTTTTCTTTCGTTTCATATAAGGAATCACCTCCCAAAGTTTGTCGGTGGAGTTACCTACCACCCTGTATATTCCAGCTCAATCCTTTCTTGAATGTTTACAGAACTATCTGTATTTTACAGTGGCGTCGCCAGGTTGTTTTACAGGGGATTTAGGCCATAGTCTACTAAATAGATTTGAGCCTTCGTACAAGTAGTATTAAACTAGTAAATTAAGCATGATAATGAAATCTTTTAGTTTAACGTCCCACGCACTTTAGAGAGACGATGATTAAGGGGAGTGAATTATGATGGACGAATTGGTAGAATGAAAATGTGGGAAGAAATGAGAGTACCCGAGAAAACTTATAAAGACGATGCTGTCCATCATAAACTTACTTGAACGGGGGTCAAACCAGAGACCCTACGCACCAAAGATAAGTGTTCTACCATTGAGCCACCATGCCGCCATTAAACATGAAAAATAGAGATCCGTGTTTTATTTCCAATTAGGATAATGTAATCTTGTATTCTACCTATCTTCGTGGCAAGATAATATAGTGAGGAACGGCCAGTGAGAATTATTTATCATAATGATGTGTACACTTGACCACTGCACCAAATAAAAGTCCTGTCTGGATTCAGAAACCACGTTAATAGCGCGTTTTTTTTTCTGATAACCTCGGTGTTTGCACCAAATACTCCCTATTCCAATTTTCATCGTGGTATGGATGGTGTTGCGTTAAATCCTGGAAATAATTTACTGAAGTTTCTTTGAAAAATAGCTTTATGACTTATACAGTTAACGTGTTCTAATGGCGTCACCAAGTTGTTTTACAAAGGACTTAAGCCACTTTATTTGAATCTTTGAATCCCTAGTCCAAATAGCATTAAGCTAATAAATTAAACATCAGTGCTGTGTCGTGGAAAATCAGCGCCCGGAGCAAGAGTATACGGCGGCGGCCCCGTACATAATTTTCCCTCTCCTTTCTTTAGCTTTTCTTTGTTTTCTTCCCGAATATTTCAGCACCCAAGGGCCGTCGCCACGCCTGCCCCCCTCACGGCACAGTAGTGTTAAACATGATTCACAGAGTTTTCGGGTTTTGACTCCAATTTTAATCTCGAAACTGTTCCATCTGTTGTTTGAAAATTGTAAGAAAATAATGGTAATTCTAATACGTTCTTATAAGGTAAGGGTAGGGTCTAAGATGTATATTTCGTTTAGACAATAAATTAGATCTTTTATTTTTCAAAGAGTTACACGTATATTACTACTACTACTACTACTACTACTACTACTACTACTACTACTACTACTACTAATAATAATAATAATAATAATAATAATAATAATAATAATAATAATAATAATAATAATAATAATAATAATAATGTGGGGATAAATTGACCTGATTAACTGAAATAATCTATTAAGAACAACAGAAAATGCATTAAAACTATTTACAGCCACAAAACTCCTTTATTATAGTCCATTTAAAGGGCATAGGGTATACATACGATCAGTGGCGTATTTAGGGGGGTGGCTTCCGGGCTTAAGCCCCCCCGAAATCTTACTTAGTATACTAAAGTAAATGAAATATCTTGCAGAATTTTCAGATTTCCAGGCAAAGCCCCCCCGAAAGTTAGCAAAGCCCCTCCCGAAATAAAATCGTAAATACGCCACTGCATACGATATACCCTGTATTACTGTATATACGATAGACCCTGTGCCCATCAGGCCTATCTTGCAGCGGAAGTTGGTTCAAAGTGCATGTTGGAAGAGTTTGGATGTGATATTCACAACAATGGGCAAAAATACAATGCAGTATTCTTAACCGTCACAGATCTATATGACGAATTCGATTGTTGATTACTTCTAACGATATTTAAAACTTGGCATTTTTTCGCCCGTTCGAAATAAGAGAAGTCCAACCAGGGGCTGATCCAGGGTTGCGATCGGAGCGATTCCCCCCCCCTAGAACAGAAAACTTTCTTATTTTATATATAAATAAAACCCATCCCAGAACTCAACTCTTAAAAGTAGCTCTAAGTAGCAGTATTACAACCCCCCCCCCAAGAAGTCCGTCGTGGATCCGCCCCTGAGTTCAACTTACCGGGAACCGGATTAACGAAGTGTTACTATATTATCTGAAGAAAATAATTCAAGTTTGTAACTGTAAGTTTTATTCGGGTTAAATCTGTATTTTACATTTTACAAATTTATTCTTAACATTTTATTGTACATGTTCCTTCATGTTATGTGTGAACTAGTGAAGGCCTGCCCTTGGGGCTCTCCATTATTATTATTATTATTATTATTATTATTATTATTATTATTATTATTTGAATACATTGTAACATTTCTTTACAGCGAAGTAACTTTTTATGCTTCCACTAAGCTAATTAATGCGTCTGGCGAGGAGAATGGTGTCTGAAGTGCATGCGTGAAAAAACCAGAGAATCCTGTTTGTTTCAAGAAGTAATGATCTTGGTTATACAATGTTTCAATCTGTTTCACTTTCTTCTTCTTCTTCTTCTTCTTTTTGTTGAATCATGTGCTTAACAATAGTACGTCATTGTTTTCTTATCGTTGCGTGAAGTACATGTATGTTCACTCCCCTCCCTCCTACATGTTCCTTCTGAATTTTACATTTCGGAGGAAGGGACGGGAGTTGATATGTGAACACCAGACAGCCACGAGACCAGAATATGGAACTTAACAGAGTTTCTAACCTGTATAAAAGAAAATTATCATGTCTTATTTTCTCAATTCCATGTTTTCTGTATCTTGTGTTTCTCTGTTAATCTTCTCGTCTATATTTAATAAACAATAGGCCGGTTCTTTATTTTATTTTATTAGACTCCCGAACTATGAAATGAAATGAAATCTTTATGTTTTACGTCCCACACTTATGCCGGTTAGGCTAAAGAAGATGGCGATGATAAGAAATGAATGAAATGATGGTATGAAAAAAGTGGGAGGAAACGGGAGAACCCCGGGAAAACCCATGCACACGGTGTTTGTCCATCAAAAAAGTTCACTTGGTGCAAACTGGGATCGAACCAAGGACCCCACGCACTAGATGTGAACGCTATACCACTGAATCACCGCGGCCCCTACTCCCGAACCATGCTATCCATAAGTGTCCGAAGTTTTATAGAAAGGTCCATTCGTTGATAGGCATCAGAGCAAAAGACGATAAGAGATATCGAGATGTTATTCTTTCCAATCGATTCAACGTCCCAACGATAGATTCCGTATCCTCCAGTAATTCTCTATTCAAACCGGAAGTGGTTCAAATTGGTCAGTTCCGGTTTCAACTTTCGTCACCATAGAACGAAAATGGTTAACACATACCGAGAAGCGGTTTTCTCGAAACAATTTAGCGTCTCAAGGCAACGCCTACCCATAACACTCTACCAAAACCGGAAGTAGTTCAAATTTACTATTATTTCTGGTTTCAACATTGATTTCCGTAGAGCAAAAACGGTAAAAGATATCAAGAAGGCAGCTTTTTTGCAATCGATTCCGTGTCCCAAGAATAGGTTCTATCATCCTTATTTAACCCTCCATTCAAACCGGAAGTGGTTAAAATTAACGATTTTTAGTTTAAAATGTTTATCGGCATAGATCAAGATTCTTTCTTTTTTTTATGGTGAGAAAAGCCTCCATCCCAAGAAGCCGGGTATTTTATATCTTTACCTCAGATACATACAAATTAGAGAAGTGGTTAGTATCCCAGTTTAGAGAGCAGGGCAGACTAAACCAGCACATTAAGATAGGAGAAAGAGAGCATTTGTAAGGAGCTAATTTCTGTTCATGTGTTCATACAAAAACAACTGAAAGTTTTTAGTGCGGTATATATGTGGTCTCAGGGAGTATGAACCTCCCCTCCTCACCTCCTAGCTGCGAAGCTGGAACAGGCACGTTAGCGACGGTGAGTGTTTTCTTTGTCTTATTCTAATTTGGCAGTTTGTTCTCGTGCCTGCGTAAAAATATCAGTCGTCGATGCTAACATAAACTGAACGTTTATTGCAGAATTTTGTAGGAAATTAATTTTAGAGGGATGTTTAGGTAGAATGTGGTTTCATTTCAGCCTGTTAAAAAAATTATCAATTTCTATTGCAATTTCTGTCTCAATGACTACTAGCTCTTGAAGAAAAAGTCTTAAAAATAACTCGTCAGTGGCGTATTTAGGGGGGCTTCCGGGCTTAAGCTCCCCTCGAAATCTTACTTACTATAGTAAAGTAAATGAAATATCTTGCAGAATTTTCACATTTCCAGGCAAAGCCCCCACTGACAATAGTAAAACTACCAAAGTGACAAGCCTAAATTTCAAAAACGTAAAACTTTACAAAGCTGTGTGTCCTGCTCAGTTACAACTGCTCGATCTTTGGTATTGCTCTCACAAGGAAGACAAATTGCGTGAGTGATTCTATGAACACATTTTGCGTTACACCCTGTATTTCTTTATGGTGTTTGTGTACTTTTCTTCGTTATAATTTCTTCGGTAGGAGTAAAAGTGAGGGGAACGCGGGAGGACACTGTTACCCCACTTCTAGAAAATATCTATGGCGTCCCTCTATTTCCTAAAAAATTACAATGGGTATATATATATATATATATATATATATATATATATATATATATATATATATAGAGAGAGAGAGAGAGAGAGAGAGAGAGAGAGAGAGGAGAAATTATAATAAAGAAAAGTACAAACTTCAAACTCGCGAAACAAGCTATAGAGTCAAAAAATATGATTGTTTGTCCTGTGTCATTTCTTTTCTGTGACTCCTAAAAAGAAATGAAAGGTATTTCCACCAACGAGCAAGTTCCTATTCAACAGAGATGTTTCCGTCAAGCATTGTTGAACTTGGTTTGTTTTCAAAGTCAGCAACAATTGAAACTTGTTTGCTCCACTTTGAAACCATTTCATAGCAACTGGATTTGTTTTGGAGTCTTATCTGATGGTCGTAAGATGGAAATAGAGTTGTGGATTCGATCTCGGATTGTTATTTGGAAGTAGAAGACAGCTGACTCACACGCAGTAAGTTTATTTTGTTTTCCTCTTGTTAAGCAAATTACAAGAGAATGAAACAAAAGAGGTACATGGTCCAACTTTGGCGCGAAAAGCAGACGCTCAGAAACACTTCAATTCAAAATAGTGATTCGTTGTTGTCTTAAGGATATGTTTATGCTTGCAATGGTGTTTCAGTTGTGATATTTTTGACATACCGTAGTTTTGTTGCCTTTTTATTTTTGTTTGTATAAGTTTGAAACAGTTGCTCTAACGCAAGTTGCTCATCCCAGCTGTAGGATAAACCCGATTTCTCTGTAACTTTGGAAAAGGAGGGGAGCATTGAGATGTGTGTTTAGTTGGTGCAGACAAAGGTCTCGGAAGGCATATATGAGGATTTTAAGATAAATTGAATTCAAATTATGCAAAATATTGTATATTCATTAAAAAAAATACATATAACAATAAAGATACAGAGTCTTCCAAAAGTCCTGCAAAAAAGTAAAAAGCTCAAACTTTGAAAATACTACTTACAATTTTGTATTTTGCTTGTAATGTTTAGTGGAAATGTTAAAATTTTTGTTGGCAATAATGATCGGATGTAAACGTTGACTTCATAACCGCAAATCACGTGACAAAGACGGCGCCTACTCAAGAGAAAGCGCAGTGTATGGCGTGGTTTTGTGTGATAAAATATAGTGTTTTGATGAGAAGAAAATTCCGACAAAAATATCAGAAACAACCACCTGCAGGTTCAAGTGTGCCCCAAGGGATGGTACGATAAGTTCCTAGCTATCGGAAGTGTCTTGGACTTGCCTCGTAGCGGAAGGCCAACAACCAGTGTTGATGTAATTCAGTCCGTGCAGGAAAGCGTGTTGCGAAGTCCAAAGAAATCGTTGAAACGCAGATCCTTGTAGCTGCGAGTGCCAATGACAACGCTACAAAATATCGTTCGTAGGAAAATAAAGGCAAAGCCTTACAAATTGAATCTTGTACAAGAATTGACGGAAGAAGATTGTGACATAAGAAGTGAGTTTTGTGAAATGCCATTCTTGGATTCCCGAAAACACTTCAGCAATGTTTGGACTAAATGGTGCTCAGCTGGAGCTTTGACGTTGAAAAAATGCTTGGAAACAAAATTTCAGACTTTCTTACAAGTCCACTAAAAGTTTTGTACAAATACAATAAATGGTTACAAAGTTACAGCTTTTTACTTTTCTGCAGGACTTTTGGAAGACCCTGTATATATACATAAAAATACATGGAGACCCACATGAGCATTGGGGGAGCGGGCCCCTCTGGTTCCCCAGGATCTGCGCCTTTGGATATATGTAGGTTTTTTTTTTTTTTGGAGGAAATCCGGACGCAGTGGACCCCCCGTGGGTGCACCCGTGTTGTCAGCTATGTATAATAAAATAGTCCCGTTATCGATCAAACGGTGACAGATTCTTTGAACCAAACGTTTGGGAATGGGAAGCAGGAATCACTGAACTGCTTCTTGGATTCTATTATTTTAAACTGTTAAGAGTCTTCATCCCGGCGAAATTAAAATACCGCTAATTTTACAGTAATTATGTGATATCTTCAAATAGATAAAAGATAATCGAAATGTGGAACAAGAGCGACCTAGACAATATTATTTTACATGAGAAACCGTTATCACGACTCACTTATCTGCTTTCGATTTCGAGCCATTTTGAAGATCGGCATTTATTTTCGCGTTTCTAAACAGCTGAAAACGGAAAGCCGCTGGTTGACTTGTGATAACGGTACCTCACGCAAAATAATATTGTCTAGGGCGCTCTTGTTCCATATTTCAATTATCTTTTATCTATTTGAAGATATCACATAATTACTGTAAAATTAGCGGTATTTTAATTTCGCCGGGATGAAGACTCTTAATGGAAATAGAGTAATTGTTGTCTTAAACATAGGAGAACAAAAGACACAACATCGCGTTTCATAAAATAGAAATGAAATAAAATCTTTTAGTTTAACGTCCCACGATTATGCCCGTTAGGCTAAGGGAGACGATGATTGAACCAAGTGAATGATGATGGAAGAATTGGTGGAATGAGAACGTGGGAGAAAACCCCGAGAAAACCTCCGGACACGATATTGTCCACCACAAGTTTACTTGGCCAGGGAAAGAACCAGGAACCTCATGCACCAGAGGATAGTAGTCTACCACTGAGCCACCTTGCCCTCTCACGTTTTATAAAATGACACTAAGCACTACAATAAGTACTATAATAATAATAATAATAATAATAATAATAATAATAATAATAATAATAATAGTGAGCTAAGCGGTGCCTGAGTGAAACTTCTGACTAGAAGGACATTGGTCTAAGTGAGACCTTCAGATTTCTCATTAGTTTAAAATGACGTTTAACATTTTGATCTCCATTAACTTTGGTATCTCTTCTTCCTGACGCGAATATAATTAATTTTAGTGAAATATGATTTTGAACTACAAATAGAATATAGTTAATTACAAACATAAAATCTACCAATTTTCAATTTTCAATTTATTTTCTCTGCATTAATTGTTAACCCGGGAAGCTCATTACAAATTCTTACGAAAAAAAACACCTTGAAGAAGATAAGAAAATATTTGTATACAATTTTTAAACTGGAAAAAACTTCTCTCATAATACTTACAAACGTATTTTTTTATTATTATAACAACACTACTGGTTGGATTGCCTTAGCCCAGAATACGAAAAAATTACGAACTTTATTTTTGCAGTGTTTATTCTTCGGGTTCTTAAACTACAGAATTTGTATTTTAAAACAAGGCGCCAGTGTCGACTCTCGGGAAAATATTTTGTACTTGAATTTGTTCAAATGATTAGATCGCATTACTTTCATGCACGTAACACCAGCTTTGAGTTCCAGAGAGCTATAGAAGTTTAATCCTTGCCTTCACAGAGAAAAATCCGTTCTCTGGACAGCGGTATATTGTACAAATAGACAGTATCCTCTTGGTTACTATAGAAATCAGGATAGAACATACGTTATCCGTATGCTACATACGCACTGTCCTTATATGTTACATCATGCCGTTGCAGGATGTCTGACATCTAACAGTTTTCCGTATATCACGTGCATATACTTATGTTACCTTCGTCTGCTATATGTTATATACGTCCATTTGTATGTGAGATTCTGATCGCCTATATTGTTTCATACAGAAAGTACGTAGATGGAGCACTTATACATTAAGTATTATAAAACATGCGTTTTCAGTTATAAGTCCAAAAGCTACAGAAATTACGCATGTAACCTATCTTTTTAAGTACGCCACCTACAATTTTTTTCTCAGTGTTTACCGACCATCAAGGAGCAACCAAGGAGTTACTTTAAGATGTTTGAACTGTCTTATAGAAAATTAGTGTTAGGCAGAGATAATTTTTAGGGGGTGGCTCGAGGAAAAAAATTCCTCTGGAACGATATCGAAGTCCGTGCTGATATGTGTTACTATTATGTTCACAGTACTATTTTTCACTCTCGTGTATTGAAAGTCCCCACCCCCACTTGGGAAACATAAAATTACAACTGTTGATAGGGGCCAATATATTAATCCACATCACTCAGTTACGGTCCTACGTCTGTTGTGGTGTCAGGGCTTAACTTTCCACAATGTTTTAAGTTAATGGAAATAATATGGGAACAATCTTGAGTTCAGTTGCTGGAGAGGTTTACATCTTACAAAAAATGCTTTTAAAATAGCTTATTACCTTCCGGAATTCATTTCTCTTAAGGTTAAGGTAAATCACCACCCGGAAGTCAGTACATATTTTAGTTCATTCCTTTAACTACTGCGCAATGGAACGTTACATATTATAAATATTGTACTATAAGAGTATTGTTTCAGCTACAGCACAAGACACTGATTCATTTGGTTGTGTCTCCTGATATCGAAAAATGTAACAAATAATAAAAAAAATATTTGATTCGTTTTACAATGAGCATACAAGATGGCACTTGCTGTTAGATCTTACTAAAAGTGTCCCGTTTTATGAAATGTTTATTTGCATGTGTAAAGTATTTTAAGATAACAATCTTATCACGAAATAGATATATTGTTTAACCGTTTTTCGTGTTATGTTTCATATTTTATTTAAATATTAATTTACATGTAAGGAAATAGATTTTGAGACGGAACTTGCGCAGAACGCCATAGTGCGCTGTTGCCAAATTTGTACGTTTACTGTAGTAGTCACAATAAGAAAATTCCTGGATTTTAGCGTTGCAATTCGAGAAGCGGAAGGGTTGAAAACTAAGTTCTCCAGTAAGTATCTAAGCAAATTCCATGATTACTCCCTTTATTATCTAGTATCAGTAAACACTCGACACTATCTGGCAACGCTGCACTATTCAAGCAGTGTTTAGCGTAGACCGAGACCGAAGTGGTTCGATCCCTGTACCTTCAAGAAGGTAGAACCTTTCTATTTCAACTGTGCCCCTGTTGGTGCTGCTGTCAATGTGTGTTTTCCCGTACCTCCCTCGAAAGAGGAGGGATGAGTTACTGTAGCCGAGATTCTTCAATAGTTTGATGAGGACAGAGTTGTCACATCGAATTATTTCACAAACTTCACTGTGCAGTGTCTTGTTAGTCAGTATTCAACGATCTTCACTCTTCAAGACCAACGGACTGAATGACAATTTGGCAACACAGCTGAGGTCATTCAGTTCTTTCCTCAAACCAAAGGGAAGGGTTTCCTACGTAAGAGAGCCGTTAGGGTGGAGCCGTAGTATGTTTCACATATTTTCCGAGTACACACTTGAAACAGAGAGACTCTAGATGATAAACGCAAGCGAGTGGACATGAAAGAGTTTGTGAAATGAAGATAATAGTAAAGGAAAGAACCTTAAAAACAAACAAACAAAGAAAGAAAAAAAAGATCATCGTGTTGTCCATCACAAAATCACATGACAATGGTTGGCCAGCACCAGCAGAATAGTTTGGAGACGAGAAAAAAATAAATTCGATAGCCCCCTATGGCGTTTCGGAATGCTCTGATATTGAAAATGGTCATAATCATACTTAAATATTATATTGAAAATCATAATGCACCGGGGGTCATAAATTTCTATAGGGATTGCTTGGAATCTACCAATCACAGTTGAGTGAGGAAGTTACTGTTGAAGATCCGTACTTTTCATTATTGAAGAACGAGGAATTAGTAATAAAAAATCTTCTTAAGGACATAAAATTACAACTTACGTAAAACTCAACTATTATTTCTTGTATTACTTACTTACAGTAAACTTACAGTAAAGCAATTAAAGTATTAGTAACTGTTAATCTAAAAGTGGTCAAATAACATGTCTACTTGCTGTTGGTTTGGAATACCAAATCTCATTCATATGTGTGTGTGTGTGTGTGTGTGGAGGGGAAAGAGAACTTTGTGTGATTTACAACCAACGTTAAGGATTGTAGGTTTAAGTTTCAAAAGCCTTGGTGCTGAGAGGTAATGCAAAATACCAACTTAAGGCTTTTCAAGTTTATGAATATTACTTTTTTTTCATAGCAAAGATAAATTTACAATCTGTGTTGAACAACTTGTGAAATATATATGAAAGAAATGTAAATTTCAAGTACTTGATGAGATGGTGAGATGCAAATGGCACAGGTAAGAGTCACAGACTAACCTTGGGTCATGATATTTGTCCAGGCCACCCGTATCTGGGTGTCGCTGTTTAGATTCAATGATCCAGACGAACCAAGCGACTCGAACACACTCGGTAACGCAAAATTTATATTTATTTTTCATATCCAGTACCCTAGCCCAAGTATTCATGTCTTCGATCCCAATATGAGTGTGACATCATTTATTAATCAAGATACCATACCTTAAATATTTCCAGTATAATTTCAAAGTGTATTCGTCTTTCTTATACTGAAAAATAATACAGTGGTTCTGAACACCTACTATACAAATAATAATAATAATAATAATAATAATAATAATAATAATAATAATAATAATAATAATAAGGCACTCAGTTTAGTGGCATTGCTCATATTCTGCATGGCAACTTTTACAAAAGCTCGCTCAGACTCTGACATTTTTCATTTAAAACAGAAAGTAGCTTCATTTTCTGCAATTCTTTCAGGCTTATATCTGATAGAGCTTGCAGTTATCTTTCAGTACAATGCTTTGACTCATACACACGCGCACACAACAGAGAGAGAAGAAAAACGGTAGATTTAATGAGAAGGAAAGATGGAGGAAATCATGCTTGTTAGCAGATTCGAATTTCTGCATGTATTTCGTAATTTAGGGGCCACATCTGGTCTCTGCAGGTCATATAAGGTCATTCCTCGTTACCGAATCCAAATTCTTGGTGATTTACGGGTCCGAATCGCTGGTGTGTAAACGTAAAGCTTAACCACACGAACAGTGCTGTAACTAGGAATTTTGCTTGGAATGGGGGAATCATTAATATTTGGGTTCCCTAAAGAGTATGAAATATAAAATTCCCCGCCCCCGTAGAATCTAAAAACCTTAATAAAAAGCTTTATTATTTCTAGGGGCCCCAGGTGGCGTTTCCTGAAGTAAGACCCAGATTACATTTATGCTTCATCTTAAGGAAATAATTTGTTCAGATAATGGGATAGCAGCAGCATCTTAGATTATTTTCAGTTCTTTGGGAAGTCGCCCTCCATGTTTCACTATTGAAAGTGAGGGAACAATATTTGACACAACTTAAAGCATTAATAAATTGTGGGATCAATATTTGACACAACTTATAGCATTAATAAATTGAGGGAACAATATTTGACACAACTAAAAGCATTAATAAATTGAATGGGACAATATTTGACACAACTTTAAACATTAAGAAATTAAAAATGAAATGAAATCTTTGAGTTTTACGTCCCACGGTTATGCCGGTTAGGCTAAAGGAGACGTTGGTTATGAGAAATGAATGAAATGGTGGAATGAAGAAAGTGGGAGGAAACGGGAGAACCCCGAGGAAACCCACGCACACGGTGTTTGTCCACCACAAAGTTCACTTGGTGGGGGCTGGGATCGAACCCGGGACCCTAAGCACCAGAGGTGAACGCTATACCACTGAGCCACCGCGGCCCACATTAAGAAATTGAAAGGACAATATTTGATACAACTTAAACAAATATTTGAAAGGACAATATTTGATTAATAAATTGAATGCAGTAATATTTGACACAACTTAAAGCCTTAATAAATTTAGGGGGCAATACTTGACATAACTTAAAGCATTAACAAACTATACATTACTTTTGGGGGCCCTAATAGTTGATATTTTACTGAAATTTGGCCAGATTACATTGTTGCTTTATTTAAGAGATTTTGAAATGAAAATGAAATGAAATCTTTGAGTTTTACGTCCCACGATTATGCCGGTTAGGCTAAAGGAGACGGTGATGATGAGTAATGAATGAAATGGTGGAATGAAGAAAGTGGGAGGAAACGGGAGAACCCCAAGGAAATCCACGCACACGGTGTTTGTCCACCACAAAGTTCACTTGGTGGGGGGCTGGGATCGAACCCGGGACCCTAAGCACCAGAGGTGAACGCTCTACCACTGAGCCACCGCGACCCACATTACGAAATTGAAAGGACAATATTTGATACAACTTAAACAAATATTTGAAAGGACAATATTTGATTAATAAATTGAATGCAGTAATATTTGACACAACTTAAAGCCTTAATAAATTGAGGGGGCAATACTTGACATAAAGCACTAACAAACTATATATTACTTTTGGGGACCCTAATAGTTGATATTTTACTGAAATTGGGCCAGATTACATTGTTGCTTTATTTAAGAGATTTTGTATATATAGATATGTGTGTAGTGAAGCTATTCCATGCTTCATTTATACATTCCTGTTCGTATCGTATCCTATGGGGTAAGAAAGTTTTGTATTAAAGTGGGACCCCTCGAACGGCTGGGAGCTTAAATGGGAGGGCAGTTGCCCCTCTGCTTCCTCTACAAGTTATAGCTCTCTATATGAACCCCCATTGAAAATCGAACCCGAGTCCTCCTCGCCGAAAGCGCACGTGCTAGTCATAGACCTGTAAACCTTTTTTTCATTACTTCTAATATATTTTGTTAACTAATGAGGGAAATACCTTTAAACGTATATCTGCATAAAATGGACGCGTTAATGATTTCAATAAATACACATTTCATGCGTTATTGTGGAAAATTATATCCATCTTAATCTTTGATCCAATCGTACAATGGATGAGGTCAGAACTATCCCGAGAGACCTTCCTGGTAAAGTAAAGAACGATCATCCCAACACCTAGTGGGATAATATCCCACGGGATCATGTATAACAGAGTGCCTGTGTCTCTCTCAGTCAACTCCAATTGTAAAGATATTTCAATATACCAAAGAGGGATTTTTTTTTTGGCTAGTTACTGAAGGCATATGTTGACATATACTTCAACTAGATACGACAGGCCCTTCTGCACGAACAGTCAATATTTTGTGAAGAAGCCCCTACGGGACCACGGAAACCCTAGCTTTCGTTCCAGCGTATATGTAGAGAGAGAGAGCCCACAGGGATTTTTCTTGGCCCTCCTTTCTATTCGTTCGTTTCGTTGGGTCTTGAATTCAGTAAGAAAAGTGGACATCTATCTTACCCAGAATGCACCATAGAGTCAAAACAAATGCCACGCATGGAACAACCAATTCCAGTCTCCAAGTCATCCTCCACTCTGTTATATAAAGGAATTTGAGGTGACAAGAATGAACCCCAAAAGACTCACCACCAAGCTTAAGAAAGGAGACAAAAGACAAAAGAATATCTAACTTTTTTTTCTACTCCCATTCTGTCCAAAATATTTGATCCTTGCCTTATGCATATCTATACCACATATCTTATATGTGCAGGCCTGTGCATAATTTACGTAATTCTAGTTTTAATAATCAATGACGTGACAGGCAAAGGGTTTTTTTAGTTCCTTATTTTGGTGGTATTTGATTAGAAGGTAGAATCCCGTCGATGTTATTTGTAGACTGAAGCTTTAACACAAGGTAAACATTTTTAGTAAAATAACAATTAATAGCTGACAAACGTGCTGTCATTCTATCGTTATTGTATTACAGTGATAAGTAATACAACAAATACTTTTGATATTAAAATAACCAACGATTGATCGTTCTTTTACTTGTAACACAATTAAATATGTCATTATTAATTTTTAAAAAAGTTGTCTGTACCAAGAGTGCCCATCCGAGCTGGAGGTAAGATATGGTGACTTCCGGTGCGCCGAATTCCTGGTTCGATTCCCGATCAAGTACGTTTGTGGTGAACAACGCAATGTTCGTGGGTTTTCTCGGAATTCTTCCGTTTCCTCTCACTTTCTCATTACACTAATTCTTTCATTGTTATTCACTTGCCTTCATCATAGTCTCGCTTAGCCTAAAGGACATTATCCTAATTGAAAATGAAATGAAATTTTTGAGTTTTACGTCCCACGGTTATGCCGGTTAGACTAAAGGAGACGGTGATGATGAGTAATGAATGAAATGGTGGAATGAAGAAAGTGGGAGGAAACGTGAGAACCTCGAGAAAACCCAGGCACACGGTGTGTGTCCACCACAAAATTCACTTGGCGGGGGCTGGGATCGAACCCGGGACCCCAAGCACCAGAGGTGAACGCTCTACCACTGAGCCACCGCGGCCCCATTTATCCTAATTGAATGTTCTCCCTCATTGTAGTCTGCTTTTAAACGGTGTTCTTCCAGGCATACGTCCGGGAGGACAACCCACCATTCCGGAATTGGCCAACTACGACAAATTTCTCGAAACCAAGGTAAATTGTTTACGTGTCACTTTTGCCCAGGTTACTGTTCTTCTTCTTCTTCTTCTTCATCTTTCTCCCAGTTAGCTGGGGTCTGCTTTTAAGATCGCTGTCCTCCACCTGTTACTATCTTGTGTCGTATTTGCTGTGATACCACACTGCACCTTATCGTACTTAATACATTCTCCCCATTTCTTCTTTGGCTGGCCTCGGGTTCGTTTCCCACTCATTTCTATAGCACCTACTCGGAGAGCTACGTATTTCAAAGGTAATCTTCTTACATGTCCAAATCATCTCAGTCTACTTTCCTGTTGTTTTTCTACTACTGATCTCACCTTTATGTTCTCCGGATCACTTCATTCTTAACTTTGTCTTTTTCCACGTCACTCTACACATCCACCGCAGCATCGTCCTTTTAGCAAATAGTATCCAAGTGCAGCCCCTTCGCATTTTGATTTTGCCCTCCAGGATAAAATTTCCTGAAAAAAAAAAGTCTTTTTAAAAATCTTCTCAGTTACTCCTTTTAATACTCTTCGGGTGCCACGTGACTCAGTGGTAGAGCGCTGATCTCTGGCGCGTGAGCTCCATCGTTCGATCCCAAGTGGCCTCTGGCCAAGTGGGCTTTGTGGTGGACAAACATCATGTACCTGAATTTTCTGGTTTTTGCACCGTTTCCTCCTATTTCTGTCTTTCCAGGATTATCATCCATATCATCAACACTGTTTGTCTTAGCCTAGATACGGTTTATACTAAAAATACTTGCAGTAGTAAAAACTAATATATGTTTTAGTTAAAATTTTAATTGTTCCATTCAAGTGTTTCAATTTTCTTTTCGCGACTCTGATCCTAAAATTTTAAGGACATTTTTGTATGATCCCTCGTTGTGTGCATCAAGAACTGTTCTACCTTTAATTAACGACAAATACATGAAAACGAAATATATATATACACACAAATCTATACATAAAAATGTATATCCTTTACTGTAGTGATTAATTGGTTGATTGGTAACGTAGTGGAGAAATTGGTAACATGTGATTTTGTTTCCGGTATTCTTTTGAGAACTCTGCTGAAAGAATACACTGTCAGCATTTTCGATTGTCTATATACCGTTATCAGGCAATAGTTGAAGCTGGAAATGAAATATTTTAGTTTAACGTTCCATGATTATGCCCTTTAGGCTAAGGAGCACAGATGATTAAGGCAAATGAATGATGATGGAAAAATTGGTGGAATGAGAATGTGGGGGTATCCCGAGAAACCCCACTCAGACGATGTTGTCCACCACAAAGTTACTTAACCGGGGATCGACCCAGAGACCCCACGCACCAAAGGTAAGGGGTGATTATAAAGGAATTGCTATAATGAGAATGGGAAAGGAAAAAGGAAGGACCTGTGACAAACTCAAACTCACATGACCTATTCGTCGATCTAGAGAACACTCGCTTCAGAGATGATAATCTACCACTGAGCTACTATGACGCTAGATTTATATTTTCGAGACAAGAATCGGAACGAGACGAAAAATTTCTCGAATCTTTTAGAAAATACTAGCTTATCCAAGTATTCGATCTCAAACACTATTTTAGTGTTCATGATTCATAATATCATAATCATCATCATCATCATCATCATCATAAGTATTCTGCCATTATTGGCAGGTCACTTGTCGCGAGTGAGAAACTTCGATGTTCCATGTTCTTCCTCTAATCTCTTCGTCTACACGTACGATTTTTCTGTTTTGATATCGTCCATAATTGTGGTCTCCTTCATCCTCCCCCTCTTTTTTCTGCCACCATACCCTCTAGCACGTCCGTCATGATACAGTTCCTTCTTAGCCAATGTCCCAACCAGTTTCTCTTCCTCTTCTTAATAATATTTAAAATTGTTCTTCTCTCCTCTACCATTTCTAGGACTCTCTCATTCGTTTTCCGCTCGACCCAGTTAATTCTCTCCATTCTTCTCCACACCTACATTTCGAAAGCTTCCAGTCATTTTTCATCATTTCTGTGAAATATCTGTTTCTGACCCATACAGCACAATATTCCACACGAAGCATTTTATGATTTTTTTTTCTCTATATATGTCCTGCTATAAATCGATAAATTGATTCTATGACGATGATGAAGAGCATTTATTAACGTTTTAACATACTCAAGTCATTACACAATATATTACAATAATAAATATGGTTTAAATGTTGTTATACCACATAATTCGTGGACCTCTCGTGACGCAAAAGGATTCTGTCAGTTTTCTAGATGGAATTAACAAAAAAAAAAAAAAAAAAAAATTAGGGCATAAATTTTGTACATAAATTTGCAAAAAGATATAAAACGAGAAGAAAATTTTTCGAGAATTGAGACGAGGTAAGAAAGTATTCTTCGAGAATCGAGACGAGGTGAAAAATCATTCTTCTATAATCGAAACGAGGTGAAAAAATATTCTTCGAGAATCGAAACAAGGTAAGAAAGTATTCTTTGAGAATCGAAACGAGGTGAGAAAATATTCTTCGAGAATCGAAACAAGATAAAAAAAAAGTATTCTTTGAGAATCGAAACGAGGTGAGAAAATATTCTTTGAGAATCGAAACAAGATGAGAAAATATTCTTCGAGAATCGAGATGAGGTGAGAAGGTATTCTTCGAGAACCGAAACGAGGTAAGAAAACATTCTTAGAGAATCGAGATGAAGTGAGAAAGCATTCTTCTAGAATCGAGACTAGACGAAGAAGAATTCTTTGGGAATTAAGACGACCTTTCTTTAAAAATTTACGAGACAAGAGGAGATGAGAAGTCTCGTTGATAACGCTAGTCAGTGGCGTGGTTCTGCAACAGGTCTCTTGGAAGCGAGAAACTCTGGTGGGGAATGTCCTATACTGTAACAGTTGGTCTTACGTGATGGTTCAGGAATCCTCCAACTTCATCATATTCGTGCCCCGGTTGTGATTCTCAGCCCAGTAGTAGATGTCCTTCTTCGTAAACTTAGTGTTGAACAAGAATTCAGATCACGTAATCTAAAATCGTGTGAATATTTACTGCAGAGTAGCAGAATTTCACTCTTTACGATTCCCTATTTAAAATGTTCATTTTGGTGCACTTGAAAATTACACTTAAACTAGTTATATTTACAAAAGTTAGAGAAACTTAGTGGAACATTCTCGAAAAATAATGTTCTCTGACTCGAAAGCTGCGTAACGTGTCAACATGGCGAAGTTAAAATTAGTTGGCGAAAGTCACAAGAAAAATAAAGAAGTGAGAGACTTCGTTTCTTTTTTACTTTTTTTCCCCCGCCAACTTTGTCTTCTGTAGACACTTGACATCCAACTCTAAAGTGTGTTACCAAAAAGAATGATGGAACAACAAAAAAACGTGTGTTAAAAAAAGAAATGGTGTTTGCAGAGACTGCAGACAGAGCGCACCACTTGTGCTCGACGAAAAAAGAAGTCAACATTCTGTATACATAACATTACGGAAAGATGACGGTGCTTCGTTCAACAAAGTTGCCTGAATATTTGAGCTCTTGAGAGAGGTGATACTTCTTCCAACATCATGTGTGTGCTGCAGAAAAGAACAGGGCCTGAGGAGTAACGCTAAAAACCATGTAGCTAGGATCTTTCTAGTAAGGGATGGAAGGAGATCACACTTATTTGCAAGCGGGATAAGAAAAGAGAAAAAAAAAGTTGAACATCAGAGGCCTTTTTTTCCTTTTAGAAACATGAGAAATTTACCTGACTCGCACTCGAAAAAAGCCCAGATACTTCTAGTCACATTAGACTTTTTTTTTCTAAGCTTAGTTTTTTGATGGTTGGTTCTATCCTCCACAGTTGTAGTTGAATAGCGTAGCGCAAAAGAATAGAGATAGAAAAGTGGAGGAGGGGGGAGAAACAGGGTTATTCTTTCTCATGCAACTCTCATTTTAGAGAAACGAATATCCTTCTCTCTTTTTTTTTATCTCTAAACCCTTACACGATTTTTTCTTCCTAAGTCTATACGAGAAAAGTACAGAGGAGAGGCGAAAAAAAAAAAAAAAATCGTTCCTACATCACACACACACACACACACAAATATATCTCCACACGTTTAGCAATACTACTAGTAGTACTTCTGTAGTAGTAGCAGTAGTAGTAGTAACTGGAATGGAAATGCGAAAAAGGGTAGTTTTGTGCTGTTCCGCCAAGGAAAGAATGCAAAAAAAAGAATAGCTTGGTGCTGGGAAGATTGAACAGCAAAATATGGAGCAAAAATGAGGGAACACAAAAGAAAGCAAGAGCGCAAAGAGAAAACGCGAATAAAGGACAAATGAAGTAACAGAGGAGAAGAAAAATTAAGACAAAAGAAAAAAAAGAAACTTTACAGTGCCAGGGGAGGGGATGCACTTCAACTTGGCTAATCAAAGAAAGATTTTCTTTCTTTCTTTCTTTCTTTCTGCAGAAGTACGTACGAAGTGTAAGCAGAGAAGAAATTAGACCATTTTCTTGCGCCGCATTGCGTCTCTCAACTTCTGGGACTCCGCTTTCACGTCCAGGATAGAGAAAATACTGGTGTCAACTTTACTCTATGAGATGAAATTGTGATAATTTATGAAATTTGTCATGAAGAGTTACTTTTGTAAACAAGTAGGATACAATCTTGTAACTTTTCGTGTGTTGTCTTTGCAACAGAACAGATTTATTTGGAACAACGAAAAATTCGAACTGAAACTTGCCTGGCAGTCAGCTCTCGAGATAATTTTCGAAGTACTGAGACAAGTATTTCCTTTTTGTTTTCACGTCATACAAGTCTTGCCTGATCCAAATCGAGCTATTTCGTACAAATATGAAGCGTTATTACCTCCTTGTGTTAAGGCACACAATTCCTTCATAGATTTTGGCAACTCTGAAAAGCTCAAACGAAGAGATAATATCTGTCTTTGACTCACAGGACATACTTTGCAATATGTCAGGTAATCAGATCTGTGGTGTATTTTTTAAATATTTATGCTGATAGAAGAGGTGGGTGAACTTAGCCCCCCGACTTGGAGCGCAAACGATGAGATTAGTGTCATTGGTTAGTGCATCGTTTGTGCTTCAATAGTTCCTGAGATATAAGCTGAAAACTGAAAACAGAGCTGCAAACTAGATATAAATTTTTGCTATTTCTTTTAAAATGAAATCCTTGTATTATTCCCCCACGTGAAACACAAACGATTGGATTAGTGCCATTGGTTACTGCATCGTTTGTGCTAGATTGTGCACGAAATCCCTTCATTTGTGCTTTATTATTTAGGGAGATATGACCAAAAAAAAAAAACTGGTAGCGGGCCAAGTTCACGCTGGCTCTCTACCAGTTTTTGGGCATATGTATCTGGAACTAATAAAGCACAAACGATGGGGTTTCGAGCATAAACGAGCACAAACGGTGTAGTAACCAATGACATTAATCCCATTGTGCTTCAAGTTGAGGGGCCAAGTTCACGCACCTTGATAGAAATGTTCATACACTGTGGGCAAAAAGCTTCTAGAAATCTTAGAATTTGTGGAAATAAGAGGACGCCGTTAGCATTTTGTAAACCGACAATTCAAGCACCTAATTTTATGCCATTAAAAATTACGTTTTGATTCGTTTTTTAATTATATTTTTTTTTTAAATCAACGATCAAGAATGTTTCATGGAATTGCACGTGGATTGGCATCCATGAATAGATAAGGCATTGTTTAAATTCTGGACACCCAAATAATGCTGAAAATATATGTTAAATTCCAAATAATCATTCAAATATAGATTCCATGTATATTCCAAACTCCAATCTATTAGCTTTTGCCATCATTAGAAAGTCGTAGAATGGTTAATGACCATTTCTTTTTTACAGACTAGATCAAAATCCTTTTCGTTGCACAAGAACAAAAGGTTTAGAAAATAACAATCTCTTACGAGGTTCTACAGAGTTCTATTCGAACAAGGTGGGCTTAAATGTCATTGAGAGTCAGCAATCAACTCAGCTACTCAAAAAACTATAAATTCATTACTAATCTCGGTCATTTTGGACCCTAACATTTTGAACTTGAACTTAAATGGCATCGAGAATGTCACTATTCATGTCAAAGATCCCGAAAATTGTGGATTTGATACAAATGTAGGTTGTTTTCTATCACGAATATTTTTACATATCTTTTCTTTAGTCCCAGTAAGGAGTGTCTTACCACTACAGTTTTTTTTTCTCAGATTGCAAGTTCTGGAGTTATGCTGGAACATAAATACACACGTCTATAAATTTGTATGTAGATTGGCAAACAACAAAATTGCTTGCTCTGAACTTCTTGACAGATTTAGAATTAACGTCATGTCTCAAATTAAGAAAATTAAAATAAGGTGGAACTAAATGTACTTTATTCTAGTAGTTTTCAACCTTTTGGAGCCTAGTGCCTCTTTGGGTGACTGCGGTTGTCCTGAGTGCCCCCCATCATCTTAACCTGATCCACCTATACACAAGGCTGAACCTAAGACTTTGACTAAACAGTGTAAGGACCAGATAAAGGTTTCAATTCTTAAAACCACCCACCCTTGAAGTGTATATAAAGTGAAAAATAATTTTGTTTTTATAATTTGTCTTACGTTAACCGCCTTTTCTAATACATTTCCTTTACATCCTTTCCATGAAACGCACTCTAAATTGTCTATTCCCCAACTCCCTATTCTTTGATCCAGCACCTCCTTTGGAAATGAGAACCCCCATATTGGGAATACTGATTTATTCCACTCGAAGAAAACAAGAACAAATTACTTTAATCAATGACGTATTTAGAAGGGGCTTCCGGGCTTAAGCCCGCCCGAAATCTTACTATAGTAAAGTATATGAAATATCTTGCAGAATTTTCACATTTTTAGGCAAAGTCCCCCCCCCCCGAAAGTTAGAAAAGCCCCTCCCGAAACAAAATCGTAAATACGCCACTGACTTTAATCATTCTTCCAATTCGTGCTTCACTCAACCTTACGTAACAACCCTTTTTTGTGAGCCTGAGCCGCTCCAACGCCATCTGTTAGCGACTGGCTAAACTACGTCCAGTCTAGTTAGGAACAAGTGGTCAGCGCGTTGCGTCAGCGTATCAGGAGTTTTCTAGACTTAGTGATGGTCATGTCTTTTAATCACGTGACTCCCCACTCCAGTTGATCTCACGACGCTTGGGTGGACGCCGAAAATTGGGAAACACCGGCCGGGAATCAAACCCGAGACTACGCAGAATGCATGTATTGAGTCTTTGGGGATGGGTTCTCTTTTGCTATATGGTTAGTGGAAGCACCTCCGGCGTTGGTAGACCCGAGTTCAATTCCCGATTGGAGTTCAGGTGTTGCTTACGAGACAAGATCTTGAAACTATTTTCTCTTTCAAAAAAAAAAAAAACTTAAAATTGATATTCTCGTCTCGTATCTGGTCACCGAAATTCTATTTCGTTTCGTCTCGTCTCGTGGACAACTGTTCTCATGTGGTTGGAATGAATCTACACATTAAACTGCACTTGTAGGTCAACGTCTCAAACAATCTCTGTGATGAAAAGACACGTTAAACTATAAATCAATCAAGATTTAGGACATTGTAATTGGACAAAATATTTGTAGAATGTTCTTAAAAATAAAAAAGTTATCCATCTAACGGCGAGATTTGTAAGTTCTAGTATTCTACAATTATACGCCATTTTTCAATTGTAGAAAATAGGATATGAATGGCAACCGTTAAAGTCATCTTTACCTTTGGAGATGTTAACGGATTGGCTCTATTAATGAACTTGGCTGAGATAATTGCAATAAGAAAAGCTTATCCTTTATTATAGGCAACCAACATTTCTTTGCTACTGTGCAGGCTGTATAGTACCTAGGAAATGTTATAGATTTTAAAAGGGGGAAGGTAACCGTTACTCATGATATGATAACGGATTGACTCCGTTAGTGAACTTGGCTGAGATAATTGCGATAAGAAAAGATTATCCTTTATTATAGGCAACCAATATTTCTTTGCTACTGTGCAGATTGCATAGTACCTAGGGAATGTTATAGATTTTAAAAGGGGGAAAGGTAACCGTTAATATGACAACAGATTGACTCCGTTAATGAACTTGGCGAGATATATATTTTAGCTATCTATTGCAGAAAAGAGAATTCAAAATTTCGCTCTCGTTCAAAAGTTGTGTGGAGACAATCCTATAGAGCCCACTAGCGCCATTTTAATAAAATTTGGAAAATAAATTAAAGTATAGAGTGGCTGCTATTTACTTCGATAAATGTGATCAATTAAATTATATTTTTGTTACTGGTTGTCGAAGAAACCTTCAGAATTTGTTCGAGCTTGAGTGAAGCCCTTCCTTCTGAAACATGACAATAACACCGCTGTAGCTATCAAATATTGTTTTATGAAAGTTGCAGATACGCCGCACGTATTTTCGCGGCTATGTAGAATGGACAGAGTTACTAATGTTTGACCTATGCCATTCCCCCCATCATACATGAAACAAAGGGGGAGAGTACGATATTGTCAACTATTTGTGTTGTTTTGTTTTATGAACAAAGGCAATGATATCCACTGAATGGAAGGGGGAGGAAGCTTATTTCGTAGATTAACTCCGGAAGTGGATTATCAACTGTTTTCATGTCAAATGGTAATTTCTCTCCACCGCCATCAGTTTCTTCCTGTTTTAATAGTTTGACAACTTTTTAAAAAACAGAGGAAAAACTGACAAAATGCTTTGTGAGACACCGACAATTGACGCTTGGAGTTTTGTCCAACTAAACAGCGTTCATTTCTACTAAAACAAAGGTAGTTCGTGCATTTACTAGGAAATTGCAGTTGTTATCCGGCCCCTGTTGGCGCATCTAATGCATTTTAGTTTACCTTCACGTGTAATGCCTTTTGGATTGCTCCGTTGAAAAAAAAAAAAAAGTTACTCAATGTTGCCAACTGTAGTATTTAAAAATATCTAGTTTAAATTGAAGTTAAGGTTCGTTATCAGCATCAAAGCTATACCTATTTGATGCAGCTACAGTTCAAATGTACTCTCTTGTTCAAAAAATCTGAATCATTTGTTTTATTTTAAAACTCCATTTTCTGGCAACTGTACATACAAAATTCAAATGCTTTTCCTTTCAATAAAATCTCTATGAACTGAAGAAAATTACTACTTCTTTGATTTAAATCCAAATGTGAGTTAGAGTATAAGGGTTTCAATAACGAGTGGTCAGATCTTTAGAACCTGTACAACCAGTGGCGTACGCAAGAGATATAAACGTTTACTATACATCATTGTAAGTATATATCCTGTCACCATGGCATTGTGCATCCTCAGGTTGAAAATGAGGAGAAGGTCTCTACATGTAGAGGTTAGCTGAGAATATATTGAAAAGCAGTCGCAAACAGCCTACAAGGAGTGGCCCTCCAACTTAGGGGTTTGACGTAAGGCTAGCTAACAACTCATCCTTTTTAAAGAAAAAATGCTACTAGTACAGAAACATTCACATAAGCTTCGAACCAGGGCTGATAACTTGGCACATCCTCTGTAAAGTAAAATCGACATGAGTTTTGGAACACGAAATATAAGAAGTGTTTATAGGATAGGCGTCACGAATAATAGGCACAAACGAATAATATCAGCAATTAAACGAGTTGAATTCGCTAATAATGGACTTTCATTTATTACTCTTAAGGGTCAGAGATGTGATATTATTGTTTTAAATGTTCACTCATGTCCAAAATGATTGTCGCATATCTGTAAATGTCTTCTTATAAGAATATAATTTGATAATTATTTTGCAGGTACTTTTAATACTGATAGTATGTGTATAATAGGGAAATGTATATTTCTGGTAAATATCACAGGAAAAGAATTATAAATACGAAAATTAGAATGAGTAAAACAAAATGTTGCAAAATGGACAAGAAAGTTTTATTTTCGTTTTATTGTTCTTATTTACTGCTCTTTTGACATGAAGTTTGCCACATACTTCATGCCACAAGAAATCTTTGCCGTTTATACACCTACTAACATTATAAGAAACACTGGGCGAATTCTTTATCGAATTATATTCCTACAACAACATATTTATAGACATGCGACAATAATTTTGGACATGAGTGTACATGCCCCAACCGAAGATTAGGATGACGATATAAAAGACAGTTTTTACGTAGAACTGCTATAACTACACAACATTTCGTTGACATCAGGCGAGAAATTTCCAAAACTTTTAGAACAAAGAAACGTGATTTTTTGAAAGCTAAAATTAATAAATTTGAAGATAGTAGTAAAAACAAAAATTTCGGAACATTCTAACAACGAATTTAAGAAAAGATTTCAACCTCGCGCTAATAGGCCTATATTGAAGAAAGGCATGGAACAATTCTCACTGATACAGATAGTAATAGATAGAAAGATTTCTTTGACGATTTGCTCAACACGCAGGCAAAAGCTATGTTCATGGAGAAAGGGAAATGCACACAGCAGAATCATATATTCCAGAGGCTAACCGATTAGAAGTAGAAATAGCTACAAAGAAATTAAAGAAATACAAATCTCCGGGTGTAGACAAAATTCTGGCTGAGTTAATTTTAGCTGGAAGCGAAAAAATGGGGAACAAGATATACAAACTCATTCTCCTTATCTGGAACAAGGAAGAATTGCCACAAGAGTGGAAAGAATCAATCATTGTTCCAATTCACAACAAAGGCGACAAAACTGATTGTAATAATTATCGAGACATTTCTCTTCTATCAACATCCTATAGAATCATTTCAAACATTCTATTAGCAATATTGACCCCATACGCAGATGAAATTATTGGAGATTATCAGTGCGGATTTAGACGAAATCGATCAACTATCGACCAAATATTTACCATTCGACAAACACTCGAAAAGAAGTAGGAATACGATACCCCGGTACATCAATTATTTATGGATTTTAGAAACACCTACGATCTTATTAGAAGAGAAACATTGTACAACATTCTTACAGAATTTGGAATACCAAAAAAGTTAGTTATATTAATTAAAATACGCTTGTATAAATCCCGAAGTAAAGTCCGAGTAGGAAAATTCTTGTCCAAGAGCTTCCACGACCAAAATGGCCTGAAACAAGAAGATGCGCTGTCACCATCATTATTCAATTTTGTCCGGAAAACGACCATTAGGAAGACAGGAGGACAATGCTAAGATGGATCTCGCACAAATAGAAATCCAAAGTAGAAACTAGATTCAGTTGGCTAAGGACAGAAGTCAATGGATAGCTTTTGTGAACGCAGTATTTAACCTCCGGGTCCATAGGCTAATGGAAAATGAGTCCCGACTTCTCATTTTGACAAACCTACATGTACATTCATATCCAAAATGATTATCGCATATTTTTAACTGTCTTCTTGTAAGAATATAATTTGATAATGATTTTGCAGAGCACTTTTAATACTGACATTATGTGTATAATCGGGAAATGTATATTTGTGGTAAATTTCATACGAAAACAATTAAAAATACGAAAATTAGAATGAGTAAAACAAAATGTTGCTAAATGGACAACAAAGTTTTATTTTCGTTTTATTGTTCTTATTTACTGCTCTTTTGACATGAAATTTGCCACATACACGTCTTTGTCGATTATACACATACTAACATTACAAGAAATACCGGACGAATTCGTTATCAAATTATATTCCTACAATAACATATTTATAGACATGCGACAATAATTTTGGACATGATTGTACGTGAGATTTATATTCAGGTAAGTTTGCGTACGAGAAAAAGAGTTAAGGTTTGTCTCGTCTCGTAAGTATACCTGTTTGTTATGGAACTCGTATCTCGTCGCGCAAGTTTTGTCTCGTCTCCTCTCATAGCCACATCCAGTGAACGAATTTCGGACAACCACTTGTGTAGTTGGTGCTACTGTTCATTACAATTTTCGTATAATTTCCTCCCATCTCTGCTAGTATTTCAACCTTCTTCAATGCCAGTAATTGCAGAAGTTACTCTTCAGGGAATTTCCAACCTGCAAAATGAGTTCCCACGAACGGAGTAAAGTGGTGAGAAAAAAAAGGAGTCCAGTAATTCGATACACCTGGCGACAAAACTACACAAAGTTTTGCACGCATTTACACATGACTGAAAACCGCAAAACTATTCTCTTGTCGTCTCCGCGAGATCGTTTCTTCTCTGTAGAAACAGCCTTCACATCCCGGCTTTCACAATCTATTCTGCTCTCGAACACGTTCCTGTAGTTGAAGACGAGAGATTCGGATGTAGAAAAAAAAAAAAAAAAAGTTCCCACACTCGCATATCCATACATTCTGTGCGATATGACTTTTCGGTGGAAACGCAACGAAAGCTCTTCGCACATATATACCTAAAAAGACATTTCCACTGCGACCTGGATCGTTGCTAGATCATACAGAGACTTCAAAATTCCTTTCAGAGAAAATTCTCATTAGCATTTTGTGCGGGACAAGTGTAGAATACTGGTTTCCTCTTGTTACAGGGTTCAGAACATTTTCATAAGAGTTACGATTCATCATACATTCAAGTTCCTTCATTTTCTCCCAAGCACAAGCTTCTAAAACTTAAGAATTAGCTACGGATGCCCTCTAACCCGCGCGCTGCCAACAGAATTGTAATTGCCTCGTTATGTATAATTTTGACGTAGCTAGGCACACGATGGAACTAAGTACTTTTGAAGAGAGCTGATATATATATTTTTCCCTCTTTTTAATTTGAGAAACTCTATGTTTCTGCATGATCATTATTTTTACGAGATGCCAAAGTCTTTTTTAAAAACTTACAAACTCAAATAGTGCATACTTACTATTTCCTTTGGTATAGCATAGAATGTAACGTAGATTATTTTAAAACATCATCATTGTTGGAGGTATCTTCTTCTTTACAAACCTTATTTACGTTTTCGTTGCGAAGAAATAGTTTTTACTGCAGACCTCAGAAGCCACTTTACCTATCTAGTATACCTTCGTTTACGTTAGTTAAAAATCTAATGCTACCATGCGCTGTAGAAGCGATCAAAATACAGTGAAAATTCGATTAACGGACACCTCCACAATACGGACAAAAATAAAGTATACGAATTATTACCAGACAATACCGTCCCTTTTACTGACATTAACAGTCATACCCATTCTTCTTTCCAGTTCATAATGGACAGGAGTTATACTCAGTTTATACGTATTTATCACAGTATAAAGTATATCTGTAATTTGATTGTATCTGTGGTTCAGCACAGTAGACAGAAGATTCCTTCCCTACGAAATGTCTTTGTCATAATTCAATGACTCAGTGAACGACAATACGGAATAGTTGCAAATTGAACTTAAATTTCTTCTTTTTTCTCTTTTCTCGTAGGAATTCTAGAAAATCTTCAATGAGTTATACTTACTTTTAGTACAATTAATATGCAGACTTAGAGATTATTTTACAAGGTGATGACGTGTACTTGAGAAAAGAGGTTATCATAAGTAGTGTATTTTTCAGTAGCCTATACTCGCCTATAGGTTATAAACACATCTCCTAGAGATACTTTTATTTGTTTGCAGAGGAGGATTTCCCCTTCATTCCCTTAGTAACTCGAAAACTGAATACAGTATCAGGCCTGCAACTTAGAGGGGGCTAGGAGGGCCTGGTTCCCCTAAACTTTTCGTGGCCCCCCAGGCCTCAATACAAATTTCTATTATTAATTAAAAAAAAACACACAATTTAGATATTTGCAAGATAATTTTTGGCGACTTGGCTCTCCCTAACATATTCATGCCCCTCAAACCTCTATGGCTGGTTGCGGGCGTGTACAGTATATCTCGATATTAGCATTATTTGCGTTTATAACTGAATAGTTGTTCCCTCTAAGTCTTCGATTTGCTCACACTATAGGATAAAATTGTGCTTCCTCCTATTTTGAAAGAATTAAATTGAAAGTATACAGTTTTTAAGTTGCAATTAAATTTGAAAATTGCCTGCACGCTGTTGGAGGCAGACAGACAGGCACCACAGGCAGACACACCTATTAGCATATTGAGGATCTCCAATCGGATGTATTGTTGGGGTGAATTAGTCAGAGACGAAGAGATAAACTTACACACAATAGAATAAGTTCATTTAAAAAAGAGGAAACAAAAAGTATTTGAATTCTTATTTCGTACAAGGGGTGCACACTGGCTCAGAGGTAGAGCGCTAAGTTCTGGTATGTGGGGTCCCTGATTCGATCCCCGGCCAAGTAAGTTTGTGGTGGGCAAATCGTAATCGTTGGTTTTCTCGGGGTACTTCCGTTTCCTCCCACTTTTCATTCCACCAACTCTTTCATCATCATTCATTTACATTAGTAATCACCCTTAGCCTAAAAGGCATAACTGTGGGACGTTAAACTCAGTTTTCATTTTTTTCTTCTTTTCTACATATTTCCACATTTTTATGTGATATGGCCTCTCTAAAGGGTCATTACTTGAGATTGACATGAATCAGGGGCAATAGGATTAATTTACTCAACTTTATGAATATATCGCTAGGTAGTTTTCGTAAAATACTAATAATAATAATGAAACAAGAAACTTGTGTGTAGAAAGTTTAGAATTAGCCATATTCATTGGTATTGAAGTCGGTCAAGGGTAAATTGGATGAAACATCGAACTTAAAACAGAAAATACTTTTCGCTCGCTTCTACAGTGCAAGTCACCTCTAATTAGTGCTGGATCCTATTCATTCGTATTGAAATCGGTCAAGGGTAAATTGGATGAAACATCGAACTTCAAAAAGAAAATACTTTCGCTCACTTCTACAGTGCAAGTCACCTCTAATTAGACTTGCACTGGTATTGAAATCTGTCAAGGATTAACTGATTGAAAATCGAACTCAAAACAGAAAATATTTTCGCTCGCTTCTACAGTGCAAGTCTCCTCTAATTAGTGCTGGATCCTATGCACTGGTATTGAAATCTGTCAAGGATTAACTGATTGAAAATCGAACTGAAAACAGAAAATATTTTCGCTCGCTTCTACAGTGCAAGTCTCCTCTAATTAGTGCTGGATCCTATTCATTGGTATTGAAATCGGTCAAGGGTAAATTGGATGAAATATCGAACTTCAAAAAGAAAATACTTTCGCTCACTTCTACAGTGCAAGTCACCTCTAATTAGCGCTGGAAAATTATAGTGTAAAGGTATATTATCTTCTAATTTTTAAAGGATATTTTAAGATTGTAGACCCTAGTTAAGATCGGTGAAGGACTTTAACGCAATTTTTCACATCGAGATTGCACACATACACATAGGTAAAATGGAGACAAAACTTACCTGCCTGTATTAAACTTGAAGGGAAAGTGTAGGACTTTCTGGCCTCCTGAAGGAAAGATTGGTGACCTGCCCTTGAAACGAAGTATTGTAGAGTGAAGGTCAGTATGTGCCAAAAACAATATATATATACACATATACAGAGAGCGAAAGGAGTAGTAATAATAATAATAATAAAAATACGAGATACAGGTTGTGGCTGTGCTGTTGAGAAGCACTGTGAATGGGGAGAAGGCTGTTTTTGGTTTATAGTGTCGCGGGATTTGCGTTTTAATGCCTTTCCGATCTGACCTCCAGCGGGAAGACGACGAAAGGGTTTTATGGAGGACTGAGTTGTATAACTCAATAAAACTTTTATTACCTCGAGATCTGTGGCAGTGTGTCTTTTGCGTTTCCTCTCCCTCCCCCGGTCCCCCCACCCGCGTCAGCCAGTTTTCACTTTCTTTCGTCTTCTCAATTTATCTGTACCCCTCCTCAGCCCCGCAATTGCTTCTTATTTGTGTTTGTGTGTGTGTGTGTTTATAACTGCTGGAAGGGATAGACTATTATGTAAGAGGGCTCTTGTGTTGCATTAGTTCCTGTACCATTGAAGGGTTAAATGGAATGTGTAAACAAACGGCGAAATGGGCTCACAAGCAATTTGCTCCATATCTTGTAAAAAGAACCCTTTAACGCCTACAGGGGTTTCTACTACACTAACCAAGTCTAGTATTCCCACTTTAAAGGAAGTACGTCTGAAAAAGAAAAAAATACAAAGAAAAAAGCAGAAATAAGTAAAATTTTAAAGGTCAACAATCCAGTCCCCATTTCTCACATTTTTTTTTTCAAAATATCACGGACAGGACAGGATTCAGGGGAGGTGCACATGCACCCACCTTCGTTGTAAATATACACTATCTAAAAGGAAAAGCTAGAAGTGAAAATAGCAACACTTTCGTAAGGATTCTGTACGATAGAATTATTCATCATATTCAAAGTGTCCATGATTAAAGAAATTCCTGATCTAGAGCAGCAAGCTAATTATATACTGCGGCCGTGGCTTAGTTGGCAAAGCATTGTCTTTGCATTCTGAAAGTCGTGGGTTCGATTTCTGAAACCAAACACTGAGCATTTCAAGAGCAATTCATCATTCACAACACTAATGGCTAAAAGCATCTGAAAAAAAATAAAATTTAATTCAAATGAACTGGTAGTTATTGGTGCACCCCTGATCAGAAAATTCTGGATCCGACCCTGATCACGGAAGTAAGTAAATAACACTAAGATTTCTCTCTGTAATTGTGTAGCAATCACTCGGAAAGAACTAGAGATACCACCTGTCCTCAATTAAGCCTGGGGGATACGATGGCTCACTGGTACATCGCTTACCTCTAGTGCATGGGTCTCTGATTCGATTCCCGGCCAACTAAACTTGTGGTGGATAACATCATGCCCGTGAGTTTTCCTGCGGTATTCCCGTTTCCTGCCATATTACCATTCCACCATTTTTTCATCATCGGTCATCTGGCTATATCATCCGTCTCTCTCAGCCTAAAAGGTCATAATCAATGGACGTTGAACTGGAAAATTTCATTTTTTTTTAATTAGGCCTGACGTTCCGAATTTTAAGAAAATTTTATTTTTAATTATTTATTTATTACATATTTCTGAGTATTACCGGTAGCTATGGCCTTAAACCCGTCACATATGAGGGATGACGTTTCTTGGCGAGCACACTATCCGGGGAAGGAAGGCAGTGGCCTAGGACCTGTATGTTAAGTACCCTCCTAGCATTTGCCTGGTGTGAATGAAGAAAATACAGGGAAAACTTCACTCAGAATTATTGGCCTGAAAAAGCTGTTACATCTTTTCGACCGGGTGTCCCCACTGGGAATCGAACTCAGGACTGCTACCAATAGTTACTACTCTACACACTAGAAAATTTTCAGCGTCAGAATTACACCTAAGAGAGACACACCGTATGGCGAGAGACCAAATTATCCGATACGGTTACAAAATATTAGATATGCTTATAAACATTTGTAAATAGCGACCCACGTGGATCACTAGGTGTTCTCGGTGCTATCCTAAACGCTGCTTGAATAGTGCTGCGTTGCCAGGTATTGTCGAGTGCTTACTGGTGCCAGATAATAAAAGAAGTAATCATGGAATTCTGTTTGGATACTTACTGTAGAAATTAGTTTTCGACCCTTACCGCAATTCATGGCTAAGTTCCGCTTCTCGAACTGCAACGCTGAAATCCAGGAATTAGACGTGTAAATTTGGCACCAACGCATTATGGCGTTCTGGTCAAGTTTCGCCTCAAAATGTATTTCCTCTAATGTAAATTAATATTTAAATGAAATGTGAAACATAACACGAAAAACGGTCAAACAACATATCTATTTCGTGATAAGATCGTCACTTTAAAATACTTTACACATACAAATAAACATTTCATAAAATTGTGCACTTCTAGTAAGATCTAACAGCAAGTGCCATCTTGTGTGCTCATTGTAAAAAGGAATCAAATATTTTCTTTTATTTGTTCCCTTTTTCGATATCAGAAGACACAACCAAATGAATCAGTGTCTTGTGTTGTAGCTGAAACATAACTTTATCTTATAGTACAATATTTATAATATGTAACGTTCCATTACGCAGTACTTAAGGCAATGAGCTAAAATACGTGCTGACTTCCGGGTAGTGATCCACCTTAACACCTATGATTATCGAGGTATTGATACTGTCAGTGCGCCTCGATAAACCGCTACTTGACAGTTTAGTCAAAAAATAAACTGCATGCTACAATGTAAGCAGAAAGTGGTATTGCATCTTTAACGTGTGAATTCTTAACAGTTTTCTCGGTATAAGGAAACAAAAATCATACTTGTGAACAATGTAAATGATGAGAAAACACATTTTTTTTTTTTTTTTTTTTGCATCTTAGTTGCCATTTCTACACATAGCGGTTTTTTGAGGCGTTCTTCTATCACTAAAGTTTTCCGTATTACCAGCACTAAAATCACCACTATTGATGTTATTTTCTTGTTTGTACCTTTCAGTGGTTCTCCTGTTCAACTTATCATTGGTTCATAATTCCCGTTCAAATTATCGCTGGTTCATAACTTCTGTTCAACTTATCGTTGGTTCATAACTCCTCTTCAACTTATCGCTGATTCATAACTCCTGTTCAACTTATCGCTGGTTCATAACCCCTGTACAAGTTATCGCTGGTTCATAACTCCTGTTCAACTTATCGCTGGTTCATAACTCCTGTTCAACTTATCGCTGGTTCATAACTCGTGTTCAACTTATCGATGGTTCATAATTCCTGCTTAACTTATTGCTGGTTCATAACTCCTGTTCAACTTATCGATGGTTCATAACTCCTGTTCAACTTATCGATGGTTCATAATTCCTGTTTAACTTATCGCTGGTTCATAACTCCTGTTTAACTTATCGTTGGTTCATAATTCCTGTTCAACTTATCGATGGTTCATAATTCCTGTTTAACTTATCGCTGGTTCATAACTCCTGTTCAACTTATCGCTGGTTCATAACTCCTGTTTAACTTATCGTTGGTTCATAACTCCTGTTCAACTTATCGCTGGTTCATAACTGCTGTTCAACTTATCGCCAACAAGTTGACGCCATCAGTTTTCTGTTTCATGTCTTTTGGTTTATATTTTCATTATAATTTTCATTTAAGAATATATATATGTCTTTGTTTGTACTAGTGTCAATAGTTGTTCCCTGTATAAATTAGGGTCTAAGGAATCGGCGATCTGTACATGCTTAAATATGTCTCGATTGTAGAACCGTAGAAAGAACTAAGTTAGTGAAATAGTTTGTATTACAGATTTTCTCCATTCTCAAAGAATTCGTCTTCAAAACAATTAGGGTGTTTGTAGCATTAGGTGACGACCTGGACAAGAAATGATGATAATCCCAGAAACGTTGAACAATTTAGTAAGTATTAGAAATTTGTTCTTACTTAGAGAAAGTTTAGTATTACTAGCTGAATCTGCGATATTTACACAGCGCACAGTTCTAATATGAGGATGAATATCCTTCCCACTTCTCACTATATCTGTGCAAGTCCTTTTACGAACACAAGTAAAAGACAGGAAGACTCTCAAAAGAGAGTGAATTGCTATAGACAAACATGGGTATAAATGTAGTATTTTAAGGGCCTTCACTACAGCGAAATTAAACTACCGCTAAATTTAGAGTTTTTCTGTAATATCTTCAAAACAAATAAAAATATTCGAAAAGCAGAAACGTAGTGAACTAGAAAATACGATTTCGCATGTGATACCTTTACCACAATTCACCTATCTGCTTTTGGTATACCGCTATTTACAGAACCCGCAAAAAAAAAAAAAATGCTAAATCTATCTACATTTGAAAATCGAAAGCAGATAGGTGAGTTGTGATAACGGTATCACATACAAAGTCGTATTGTCTAGTTCATTGCGTTTTTGCTTTTCGAATATTTTTATTTGTTTTGAAGATATTACAGAAAAACTCTAAAATTAGCGGTAGCTTAATTTCGCTGTAGTGAAGACCCTTAATATACAGAATGTTGGGGGTAGTTTGTGGCAAACTTGGATAAGTAATACATGATACCAAATGCATTTTTCCCTAATAATTCCATATCCGAGTACGCCTCATTGTGGGTCCACAAGCCTTCGAAGTTGCCAGCTTGCAATAGGGTTTGTCATTCACATTAAAGCAAAGCGCCTGAAATGTCCATCAACCCGCTATACGTAGCTCCTCTACTGGTTGCCTTTCACAAGGGTATCAACCTTAATGTCCTAGTGGCATATTAAGCTAATAGAGTGAAAATAACGCCTAAAATGTGGAATAGAAAAATAAATACAAAAATAAAGAAAAATATAGACAAAATTTGAAATCGATCAGCGAAAACGGCACTTTTCTAGCACTTGTGGTTTTCGAGATCTCATTGTCGAAAGGAATTGGCTACAAACATACAAACATAGCACTTTAGTAAGCAGATGGTCACAAAACATAAAAATTTTCTTGACCCAAACATATAAACCTTGCATTTTAATATATAGATATTCTGATTTCTATAAAATTCTGAACGAAGTATATGTTGTGAGGGGTGGGACCACAGGATAGGAATGATGAGTTGCAATGTTTCGTTCTAATTCAGAGTTTACTGGATTAAAAAAAAAAAACTAACTAAAATGTATTTTTTTAAAATGGTAATTATGATGCGAGACTGGTTACGAATGTGGAAGAGCAGGAGACACGAGTTCGATTTCTGGTAGAAGTATACATGTGGTTCAGATCTCAAGTCCGTATCTTAACGCAATTTCGATGTGAAAAAATATTAAATCTAACAAAACAAGCGAATATGAAAGAAAGGGTTACGCTAACTCAGTGACTAGGCGCTCACCTTCGATTCCGGTTCGATGCAAGGCCTTGAGAGTTTGTGGTGGACAACACTGTGTCCGTGGGTTTGCCCGACACCTCCCACACTTTCATTCCACCAATTCTTCCGTGGTCATTCGCTTTCATTAAGAGTCTTCATCCCGGCTAAATTAAAATACCGCTAATTTTACATTAATTATGTGATATCTTCAAATAGATAAAAGATAATCGAAATATGGAACAAGAGCGCCCTAGACAATATTATTTTACATGAGATACCGTTATCACGACTCACTTATCTGCTTTCGAGTTCGAGCCATTTTGAAAATCGGCATTTATTTTCGCGTTTCTAAACAGCTGAAAACGGAAAGCCACTAGGTGACTTGTGATAACGGCACCTCACGCAAAATAATATTGTCTAGGGCGCTCTGTTCCGTATTTCAATTATCTTTTATCTATTTGAAGATATCACATAATTACTGTAAAATTGGCGGTATTTTAATTTCGCCGGGATGAAGACTCTTAATCACCCGTCTTTTCTAAAGATCAGTCATCTTCTCACGTTAAACCTAAGATATATAATATAGATGTATCAGAGAATCAGATCTTTTTTCTACTGTGCGCCTCGGTCCTAGACAATGGAAATGTGAACCTGAAGTGGATAACAAAATGTTTGTTACTTAGACGGATAACGTAATTTTCCCATAATTACGAATTTCTTGCATTTTTCATCAAAAGATCCAATATATTTAAGACAAAAAATTTCTTGAAAGCCTTATATCTGAAGAACTAGATATAGTGTAGCCATACCCAAACTATCACTTAGCTCAGTATGATGTGATTATTCCGTAAAAAATACGAAAACTTGGTTTAGTGACCTTCAAAAATTTTGTGGCCCCTGATCCACAAACTAATTATTGGTCAAGATCGCAATCTTTTGATCTATTTTTAGGGGATCGTTCCTAAAATTCTTGTTTCATTATTGTCCGCCTCCATTCATGCTTTGTCCCTCCCACTTTCTAAACTTTAAGACCCATGTTAGTATATAATTTGACAAATTCGAATTATTTAGCCTATACTGATTCACATACATGAATCATCTGGATACATTTTACTACATTTTTTCTTGGTCTTTTGCAGATAGTGTATCATTGGAGAAGTCGAAATATACAAATACTGTATACGTAGTTTCATTATGAGAATTTTAATTTTTGAAATACGTGAGTTTTTTAAGTTCATAAGTTTCTTTTTACAGTTTATAAAAATAAATATTATAAACGTCAATGTATGTAAATGTAATACATTGATATAATTTTACATAAAAATGTTCGCCATGACATTTTTACTTCCCATGATTCATAGTTATTACTTTTTTTTATAAAAGAAAAATTAAAGACAGCAAATTTATCATTTGTCCTTCAGACGTAGTAATTAATAATATTATAATTTTTTAAAATTCTTAAAACCTAGCCATATTTTGAAGGGCGTCTATAGAACATCTTGAAAGAATTGCGTGTTAATTTTTTCAGGTCTCAATGCAGGAATTTAATAAGTGGTGGTATTAATGAAGTTTACTAATAGTAAAATTGTGTTATTTTTTCCACTTTAAATAAATATTTAATAATTTCATTTACATTATATAGCGTTCAAGTCATTCTGAGGGAGATTTTTTATTCACACATCCTCCCCATATCTTTAGTTCTGTCTTCATATAACTATAGATTGCTTTTATTTTTATTTTTCTCTTCCGATATTCATTAAAAAAAAAAAAAGTGAGAGAAATTAAACACTTGGTATCCATCTAATCAACATTTTTCCCCAATAACTTTTTCCATAGTTTGAACACAAAACGCTAGCTAACAGACTTATTCCTAACTCTAAGATTAGAACCCATTAGAGTGGGGTTTATTTATTATTTATTTACAGACATGTGGAAGACCTAAATATTTTATATTAATTGTTATTTTTTCAGCCTCATAAATTTTATATTTAGAGGCACTAATCACCAAAATAAATATACACAATGTTAATACTCTTAATTATTTACCTTAAAATTGAAATTTTAAAAGATTTAGCATTTTTAAGATTGACAATTGAGAAGATTGTTATGGTATCTTTCTCTCACTGTGACGTAACGTGGTATGTGTTGTAATATGAAATAAAAAAATACTAAAGTACTTTGTATACATAGGGTGGTTTTTACTATTCTTAAAATATCCTGAAGAATTACCACTAAAATATTAATGTTACGTTGCCATGCGGTATCTCGTGAGAAACAAAGCTTACTAGTATGATTTATATACGTCATCCCTATATTTAGATCCAAATTAAATAAAATTATGAAACAATTTATGTATTTCTGTATCTTTATACTTAGGTAGATTTTTTAAATCTTCTGCAACATATTAAGAATGGATGATGTTTAATATACTTGGACTATGAATATATATATATATATATATCTAAGATTTTGCAACATATGTTGGGATCATGCTGAGTTACTAAGACAATGATGACTCCACAGTGCGACAGTGGTGGCTTCTGAGGAAAGTCACATATTTGTAAAAATTCTAATTTCATCCAGTGGTGTTATTCTAATTTTTTTAACAACCGGTTATATATATATATATATATATATATATATATATATATATATATATATATATATATATATATATACATATATATATATACAGGGCCGGATTTAGGGGGTGCAAAGGTGCACGTACATCCCTCCCTTCGTTGTAAATATACATTACCTAAAGTGAGAAGCTAGCAGTGAGTTTTGCAAAATCAATAGTTTAAGTCAATTTTCTGAAGGTTGAAGGAAAAGAATTCGTCGAGAGCAGACACTTATCATTTCTAAAGGAATTCCTCATTCACATCACAGATGCCTAAAGGCATTTTAAAAAACTCAAATTTAATTCAAATGTACTGGTAGTTATTGGTGCACCCCCCCTCAGAGAATCCTGGATCCGACCCTGTATATATATTTATAGAGAGAGAGAGAGAGAGAGAGAGAGAAATAGAAACGATAGATAGATAGATAGAAAACAAACCATATAAGTAGACAGAAGCATTTTTTTTTACTAGGTACCTCAAGTGACAAGTAGAGACTTACACAGCACTCTAATACAAGGTGTTGTGGCGAAATTAGGTGATTGTCAAATAGTACTGAAAAAAAATTAGTGCAACAATGGATCGACAATTGTTTATTATGGTATGCAAGGGCGGATTTAAGGGGGCTAAAGGGCTATAGCCCCCCCTTGACGCTCAGGTTTACACTGGATAAAATGGGCTTCAATTCAGCTTTACACTGGATAAAACGGTAAATTATCGTTTAGCCCCTCCCTTGACCATATCCTGGATCCGCCACTGATGGTATGTATGCATTTCAAGCATGAATAACCCTCACCATTAAATTCATGTGATACCAGTTCTCATTCTTGATATCTGAGCATTTGAGATTAAGAAATAAACGTTTATACTTTGTTCTGAGAGATCATATGGTTAACCCTGTAGCCGTAAGAATTTCTAAAAACAAAGATAGTTAAACTAAAATTTACTGTTCCTGAGTATAACTGGGTAAAATTTAGTGTTACGTCTGGGTATAACAAACGATTCTGCAAAGTGAAAATATTTTAATAAGCGGTTCTAGCGAACCGGCTGAATAGCACCACTGATTTTATCCCTACAAAACTAACGAAAAGAAGTTTATCTGACATTCTAATACTTTTATTCAATAATTATTACATTAGGTAAGTTTCTATTTCGACTTTGATGTCCACAATTATGCATAGAGGCAAAGGAAGACTGTGATTGTAAGATGTATGATAATAGTAGAATGAAGAAAGTGGGAGGAAACGTGAGAACCCCATTAATCTATAGGACACATGGTATTTGTCCACCACAAAGCTTACAGGGCCGCGGTAGCCCAGAAGTAGAACCCTCATCTCAGGTGCGGAGGGTCTGTGGTTCGATTCCAGCTCATTCCTAAGTAAAGTTTGTGATAGAAAAACACTTTGTGGATTTTCCCGGGATTCTTCCGTTTCCTCTCACTTTCGTTATTCTACAATTATCATTCATAGGATCACCGTATCTTTTAACCTCGGTGCATAAAAGTGGGACGTTAAGCTTAAAGAATCCACAAAGCTCACTTGACTAGAGCTGGGAACATTAGATAAATGTTCTATCTTTCACTATTAGCGATAAAATTGTATTTAAAAAAAAAAGAAAAAAGAAAAGTAAGTGACTTCCCTCAATAGCTACTACTGTTGTGACCTGGGATATCCCTAGAAATTCAAAATTTCAGATAAAAGATTTTGTTACATTTCATTCTTAGAAATACAAGCATCAACGTTTTAAAACAAATAACCAGAAGAGACATGTGATGAGTTTAAAGTGTATGTTTGTTCGTGATGGGAAGAAAATGGTCCATATACTTCTCAGTAATTATCTTGACAGTTTGTAGAAGAGGCCTTAATTCTTCATAAATGTTGTTTTAAATAGGGATGCGCACAAGACAAGATTTGTGGCTGTCTCGTCTCGAAAAATGTCCCGTAAAAGTGATGTCTCGACTCGGAAAATGTATATTTCTCTATTGGAAGAGCCGTGTCTCGACTTGAATTTTGTCAGGAAAATCCTGTCTCGACTCGTCTCGTGCGCATCCCTAGTTGTAAACAAGCCGGTCAATATAAAGATAAAATGAAATTTTATTATTTTCATATACACACAGTTGTAACCTGAAGTACTTCAATAATACCGAAGTAGCCTTAGGGGAGTGCGGTGGGTCAGGGCTGGAACGCTTACCTCGGGTCCCTGGTTCTATCTCCGGCTAAGTAAGGTTGTGGTAACCAACATTGTGTCCGTGGGTTTTCTCGGGTACTCCAGTTTCCTCCCACATGATCATTACACCGATTCTTCCATCATCATTCACTTGCCTTAATCATCGTCTCCTTTAGCCTAAAGGGCGTAAGTGTGGGAACTTAAAACTTAAAGAAAGATGTAAATGAAAAACATGAAATAGCGGATTATAGGTATTATTGTCAAGAAATAAAATAATTCATTTTAACGTCCCACGACTATATCCTTTAGGCTAAGGAAGACGATGATTAAGGCAAGTGAATAATGGTGGAAGAATTGGTGGAATGAAAAAGTCAGAGGAAATGGGAGTACCTCAACAAAACCCACCAACACGATGTTGTCCACCACAAACTTATTTGTCCCGGGATCGAACCAAGGACCCCACACACCAGAGGTGAGCGCTCTACCACTGAGCCACTGTGCTTTCCTATAGATATTATTAGTTTTCTTATAATAAAAACCCCTAAGTTGGAATTCCTGGCTAAAGTATATTGTTTTCCGGATCGGCATATGTTCGCGATCAAAAATTCGCTTCATATTAAACTAAAAATAGAAACATATGCTGAAATCAATTTAAAGGCAGTCTGCACACGAACATCTACGCTTAAGCTTATCAGATGATAATATTTGGTATGTTTCTTGTGTGTGCAAGATAGAAAATTTTGATCGATAAAGGTGATAAAGCTCCTTCATAGCTATTCCTAATTTCTTTGATGTATGTAAGCCTTTATTAACTCAGTAGTCTAATTGGACGTAAGATATTGCAAAAGCGCTATATATATATATGTTTAAAATTGTATATACTGAATATAACATCCGATTAATTACAGCAACATATCACATTTCTATGCAACGAAAATGGTTCCCTTTATTCTCACTCGGAGCGCTGCAGTCCAGTCCGATGTTCTATGATGGAGAATGTCTTAAAAAAAAAATTGAAAAAGCGCATGCGCGCTTCCGTTTTCTATTCATCCATTTTGACTTCGCAGGCGCAGAATTCGATTTTTTCCTTCCTTCTCATGCTCATTCATTTCTGTTTCCTTCGTCTCCCCTCGCCCCTCATGGATTGTAATAAATGGATCCATTTTCTAAAGGTGAAACGCCCATTGGGATCTAAACCACCTCACGCGTCAGTTGTGCATAACAGATGGTCCTTGCAATGGTCTGTACATACAGCAGACACAGCGTCGTGTTGAATGGAGAATCGTAAGCCAAATAAATTCCCTGAAAAATAGAAAATAAACAGTCAATGAATCGTGTGTAATCAATAAATATTATATTTGATATCTAACTAGTTACTCAGGCACGTAGCCAAGGGGTGGGTCCGGACCCCCCCCTTCGGATCCAGAAATGAAAAATATTAAGGAAGGATGAAACAAGAGGAAACGAGAAAAAGGTGAATCAGCGTCAAAATATAAAGCTACACCAAGCGTTTGGATATTCTCTCTTATGAGGAGAATTGTCTGGAGGAAACGGGGGAGGGGGAGTCAAGTTGAAAATGGATATTATTGTAACGAAACATTCGGAATTCCATCTATCTCTATGTTAATAATATGGAATACAAATGACACCGGAATAATATGGAATAGAAATGAATGATATCGATAAACCGGTTCGATAAGATAGACTCTCCGGTAGAACTTAAGAAATGTCCAGAATCACCAATAATATGAGCCCTTTTGAATTTCGCGGCAATACTAATCCATTCTATAGGATGATGTCTTTACTCCCAAAAGAGATCTCGTTGCTATCCTTGACGGCATTAAACGAAGATAAAAAGAAGAAGAAGGAAGACAAGTAGTACCGAGTTCGAATGTCCTTGGAAGACTATATCTTTTTCAATACCGTACTTTTTTATATTCTTTTCAATACTTTTTTTTATTTTATACTCAAGATTTCTTCATAGTTTTTTATTAAAATAATTACTAACATATTCTCATTTTATTGTCCTAACAAACCAATATAGGTATTTTGCCAGTAAAATAGTTTACATTGATTGATCTCCTGGTTTGAGTTTAACGTCCGTTTCAGCAGCGAGGCTATATGAGACATGGACCTACTGATTAACGTGGAATCCGAACCACGAGGGCTCCCGCCGGGAATCGAACACGGATCTCCCACTCCAAAGGCGCGTATGCTAACCGCTTAGCCACGGATGAGCTCCATTTATCTCCTGGTGTGTAACCACAGTATTTCATGTCAACCCCCCCCCCCCTCCATTACGAAATCCGGGCTAAACGAACGAATATAATGTTGCCACTAAAATAGTTTAGAATGATCGAGTCCCTGGGGTGATAATTACAGTATTTCGTCACGGACCCCCCCTATTGCGAAATCCTGGCTACGTGCCTGAGTTACTAGATTTGTACATACACAATCCCTGTAATTCAAGAGTACAATGATGAAATAATTTTCAATTAAAAAGGGGAGATAATGTAGGTGAGTAGTAAATCGATAAAGTTTTCCTCGAATTCAATTGCTAGAACTTTTAATGTTCTTGGTAACTATTAAAGTATACGAAGTTTTTAGTTCTGTTTTTACGTAAATACAAAAATATTTTAACCAAGGAATATGTCGTAGACTTTGGTGTGCCTCAGGGATCAAACTTTGGGCCTCTGTTATTTATATTGTTTGTTAACAATTTACCACCTTTAATAACATCCTCCCACAAACTATTATTTGCTGACGATCTAAAAATCTATCGCAGTAGCTCCGTGGAATTAGACCCTATTTGTTTGCAAAGCGACATAAATGCTATTTTTTCAATGACGTGAATCAAACAAGTTGCTGCTAAATATTTTTTTTAATGTAAAGTAGTAACATATACCAGGAAAATCAACTATGTACGCAATGTATATACTATTAATCTAACGCCAATATGAGGCAGTGGGTAATGTTACTGATCTTGGAGTCATTCTGCAGTCAAGCCTATCATTCGATATTCATGTCAACAGAGTGGTGAGGCCTTTAGGAACCTAGGCTTTGTAATACAATGCCAATGGGATACGCAGCATTATATGGGGTTCTAATATATAAACAAAATCGAAAACATTTAGAATAAATTTGTGCCATTTTTGACATATAAAGAAACAGGGATATATCCAAAATTTGAGAACTACGAAGGTCGTCCAAACAAATATTCATTATAGTCATTTGAAAGCAGGAGAACTCATTTCATTTTATTTTTCCTGAAATAATTCATAGTCCAATAGATTCTGAATATTTGTTACCAGAGAAGTCAAACTTCACGTCCCATATAGAGCAACGAGATCTCATAATGGCATATTCCATCTTCCAGTGCAAAGGACTAATGCGTTGGATATATCGTCATATATAAGAAAAATGTGTTTATTGTATAATAAGATGTCACAAGGGAGCCCAGAGATAGACGTTTTTAGTTACACATATATATATACAAAATTTTAATTCTTAACAAGTGAGCTGTATATATTTATTTACGTATTTATATGTATTTCTATACATACATATTTGTGACATATAAAATACATATAGAGATACGTATAGAAAACATGAGGAAACGGGAGTACCTCGAGAAAACCCAACGGACACAATGTTGTCCACCTCAAACTTACTTGGTCGGGGGTCGAACCAGAGGTCCCACACAGCAGAGATAAGCGCTCTACCACTAAGCTGCCGTGCTCTCCCCCCCCCCTCTGTAAAGAAAAACAAAAAGAATAAGTTGAATCTGATCAAGTTTGTAGAGAACAGTCATATACATACATTAAATTATTTGGCATGGAAAATATAAAACTATTTAACATGGAATCAAACATTAAACCAGTGCTCCCCAATCTGAGGGCCGTGAGGAGCGAGCAAGTAGGACGCAAGCAACTGACAAAAGTAAACTATATTCGTAATTACAAATATTATGAACGTTGTAACAAAGACACATCAAGCACAATACGACAAGCAGTAGCTATTTGAGTAAGAACTAAGGTTTCATCAAAAACAAAGCTGGTAAGGAACAATACTGCTCTGCAATGGTATTATTATTATTATTATTATTATTATTATTATTATTATTATTATTATTATTATTATTATTATTATTATTATTGAAGATTTGGGAAATCAATGCTGCATCTGAAATCGCAAAACGGATCAGACGAAAATCATGTATGACCGAGAGGAGGGCGTAACGTATGCAAGATTTACGAAGGGGGGCACCAGGTAAATAAGGTTGAGAACCACTATATTAAACTATCTCGATAACTGCTATACTAATTGTGCTATATGATAAAATAAAACTTAAGAGAATATTTACAATAATACTAACATTAATAGGTTTACAGTGAAGAGTTTTTCTTCTGTATAGAATTTCAATGTTTACAGTCTGGCTCAAACCTCCTGACGTTTAAGGCGTGTCCTCCTTTTTACAATATCTAATGCAAGTTGGAGGACGTTGTCTAATAGCTTTGTTCCTGGATCAGGAGAAAACTATTTCAAAAATATGTTCTTATAATATCTATATATCACTTTAGAACGAATTTGTTTTCCCAATATCTTAATTTCTCGCATTAATGTTTCACGTTATGCTTGTACAAGAAAGGAAGCGAGATCCGACAACGTCGCACTTGTACACCATTGGCTTTCGACAGACGTCAATAGGTTTGAGCCGGACTTCAGTTCATCTAGTATCGGACCGAATTACTTTATGTAGAGATGTTTTCTGACGTTTCTATTTTACTCTTTAAATAAGATAAAAATTACTTCAACAATCATATATGTACAATAACAAGAGAAAGTGAAAAATGGACAATGTCTACTGACTTTTACTGTTCCTATATTCTGGCAACAATGTAAAGTAATTCAGGAAACCACATACGTTAACCTCCCCCCCCCCAACACTACCTTCATCCAGTAACACCAAGAAAGCACAACAACAGGAACTCCTCAAAACAAATGCAGAAACGCACGTGGTACTTACTGAATTAATCTTTCCTCACACGTTTTAAGCTTTTCTTATTAACTTTTTTAAAAAAGCTAATTTGCTAAAAATATATATATATATATGAACAATTTTTGTACTAAAAACCAAGGGCGCCGATTTCTCTGTAAATTTGGGGGGCCCACTCAGACGCAGAAGGTATATATATATATGAGGATGTTCAGACAAATTGCATTCAAATTATGCCAAATATTGTATATTCATAAATACACTAGGGGGGGCCCACATGATCTTTGGGGTCCCCGGGCCCCCAGGACCGGCGTCCTTGCTAAAGACATTTAAAAAATATAAAATGAAATAAATAAAGATGCATCCCATACTATTTAGCTACATATTTCTAAATCTATATTTAATTTATTTCTTAATAGATATATATATTTTTTAAAATTAAATCTACATCCAATGTTTATATTCTCTCTCAGAAGTCCACCCTGAAAATTGAGATGTATAATACCAGTAGGCATCATGTCTGACTTCGTCCTAAAATTTGTTAATATTACTGCTTCTTTCAAATTGCTGTATTTTGTTACTTACATCCTTCTTTGTCAAATTAAAATATAAACACTGAATACTAAAATTTAAATGCGTTTAATGTACTTAAATAAGTTTAACAAATAATTTTAAATAAAAAATAATATTTAAAACAAATTCTTATAATAAAAAAATAACATTTTAAAATCACTATGATGATAATTGTAAAGAAACGATTGTCGTCAATTTAGGCTATATTAAATTTGAGCTCTGAGAAGAAAATCTCGAAATATGAAAGAATTAATATCCATATCAGCATAATATTAGTAAATATCCTAAAATTAAGCATAGCCGCCCTGACTAGGTTATTAAATTTCATGCCAAGATTAAGTCTAACAAAAATGTTATACTTTGAAAGTCTAAAATTGTAGCAAATTGTATGGAATAAACTAGTGCAGAAACAACTTCCATTTTGAAAAAGGAAAGTGTGTTCTTTTACTAATTTAATGGTAACTAACGTGTTCGAAAATAAAACATTATATGCGTATGTCATAGCACAAATAAATGAATTATTTACACTCTGACGTCACCTTTCACTTGGAATGACTTTGCCCTTTAGTTGTGCAACGTTTTCAAAACGGCTCCAAGAATCCAGAGCCATAAGTAACATCTTTTTTAGAAAGCAATGCAATTTCGTTGTGAACACGTTTAGAACCCCTGCTGAGAGTTTCGTTGGATAAAATCCTGCTTCGTTTTTTACCACTGTACGTTTAACATTATATGATATTCAGGTGCTAACGCATGAGCAGTGAAAAACAATATAATACAATATCGAGAAGTTACGCAACTTGGGATAAATCTTCCATTGCGAAGTATAGCAGTGTTTCATCACATCTCGTGGAGGACATTTCGTTAACTTCTCAAAAAAAAAAAAGATGGCAACAGAAATCAATGCGTTTCCTTTTTGGTTGTTGTTCGTATCTTATTGTATCGTCTCTTTTGACTTGAAATCTTGAAAAAAAATATCACCAAGAAATGTCACGAAGAAAAGTTTGCTTCGATATGATCCTCGAAAACTTTAGATCAAACAAACACGGACTGAATTTGTATCAGCTTTTTGTCGTGCCTCTCTTTTTTTGTAATTCTTTCGCGCCTTTTGTTGTTTTGGATTTCGCGCTGTTGCTAGACAACAACAACAACAAAAAAGCAACATTCTTCCTTCCAATTTCGTGCAACGTGTTGGAAATTTTGATGAAATTGCGTCAAACAAAATAGTAATACCTATTTGACACTACGGTCCATAACTGGCAAAGGCAAAAACAATAGAATGGGTACATCAGTCGTAGGGGGAAAAATGGAAACTTTCTATTATGGATTTTCTTACTTTTTTTTATTCTTCCGTTCTTTCGATCATGTTTCTTCCATATTTTGTTATCTTCTTCGTAAACTTTGTTTTTGCTTGTTTCCCATCTGCGACCCGTTAAATTAGTTTGTTCTTCAACGTTCTGTGTAGTCTATACTTTACCGGTGGGACCTATCTTTTCTATCTCTCTGATGGTGTCTCTCCGACAAACGTATCTCCTATATAAGTCATAACGATTTTTTCTCTCTCTCTCTCTCTCTTTTTTTCTAAATCGAATGCCCCTCTCAGGATTTCTTGTTTGAACTGGTACAAAGCAGTCTCTATTTAACAATAAACGAAATTCAATTGATTAAAAGTTTTCTGCCTTTTTTCACATTCAATTACAAATTCCAGCTGAGCAGGTTTTTTTTTATGTAGTTAAGAGGCCTAATCACTGCGAAATTAAAATACCGCTAATTTTACAGAAATTATGTGATATCTTCAAATAGATAAAAGATAACTGAAATATGGAACAAGAGCGCCCTAGACAATATAAACGCGAAAATAAATGCCGATTTTGTAAATGGCTGGAAATCGAAAGGAGATAAGTGAGTCGTGATAACGGTATCTCATGTAAAATAATATTGTCTAGCGCGCTCTTGTTCCACTTTTCGATTATCTTTTATCTATTTGAAGATATCACATAACTACTGTAAAATTAGTGGTATTTTAATTTCGCCTTGATAAAGAGTTTGCTGGAAGCAGAATTTGTTCTTCGGTAGAGAATGTGTTTTCTTGTCTTTCCTATCTTTGACTTAATTGGAAACTATTAAGGAAGGATTTTTAAATTTTATTTACTGGTATATGTTTATAGTTTCTATTTTTTTCTTATATATATTCGTTTTTTTCTTAATGAGAATACAAGCCTATTTAAAGAGGAATTCGTTCAAATTAGTTCAAAGTTTCAACATTTTTCCTTCTCTGCATTTTTATTATGTACAAAATGATATCTAAGATGATATTATATTTATTCTTGCTATAAACAGTAACAAATGTTTTAACATTGTAGCCCTGAGTGATGTTAAGATAATATATTTATTTAATAATATGGGTTAACTTCTATATTATATGTCCAAAGAATTTAAAATCGACGTAAAAGTGGGTACACCCAATCGACTTTTAACAAAACCTACGTAACCTAAAATAGCATACGAAACAGATTTTAAAATATCATTTCATTGCTCAAGATGCAATACGAAGCTAAAGTTACCTAACTTAACCTAAGTAATCAACTCTTTTTAGCAACCCAACCTAACGTACTGTACCGAAAGGTAACAAAAATAACGCAGAATACTTTGTTTTAAAAGGAGGTATACTGAACATAGTACGAAAGTAACATCAAAAGCATTCTAAAGCCCTATTGCTTAGAGTTCAATGCCCGATATGTGATTATAACAAAATGTTGGTGTTGACCTAGTATTATGAGGCAATTGGAGTTTTCTAATGATAAAAAGTGGTGAATTTCAGAGCAGAAAGCTATAAAAGGCGGCGATGGAAGATTATATGCTGATCACACATCAAACAAATAGAAAACGTCTGACAGACCATAGCCCTCTGCGAATTCAAGTAGTTCCTTATGCCTCACGAAGATTTCAATATTTATAATCTGTTTATCTCGAATTATGTTTTAGCTTACAAGGCTTTCAAGTAATCTGTTTATGTTGAATTAGGTTTTAGATTATAAAGATTGCAACATTTGTAATGTGATTATTTGAATCATTTTAATTTATTGTTTTAGTTTTTTAAAGATTACAAGATTTGTAATCTGCTTATGTTATATTGTGTTCAAGTTTATAAACATTGCAAGATTTCTAATCTGTTTATATTGAATTGTGTTTCAGTTTATAAAAGCTGTAAGATTTGTAATCTGCTTATGTTATATTGTGTTTCAGTTTATAAACATTGCAATATTTCTTATCTGTTTATATTGAATTGTGTTTCAGTTTATAAAAGCTGTAAGGTTTGTAATCTGCTTACGTTATATTGTGTTTCAGTTTATAAAGATTGCAAGATTTCTAATCTGTTTATATTGAATTGTGTTTCAGTTTATAAAAGCTGTAAGGTTTGTAATCTGCCTACGTTATATTGTGTTTCAGTTTATAAAGATTGCAAGATTTCTAATCTGTTTATATTGACTTGTGTTTCAGTTTATAAAAGCTGTAAGGTTTGTAATCTGCTTACGTTATATTGTGTTTCAGTTTATAAACATTGCAAGATTTCTAATCTGTTTATATTGAATTGTGTTTCAGTTTATTAAAGCTGTAAGATTTGTAATCTGCTTACGGTATATTGTGTTTAGTTTACAAAGATTGCAAGATTTATAATCTGTTCACATTATATTGTGTTTTAGTTTATAACGATTGGAAGATTTATAATCTGTTCATGTTGAATTGTGTTTTAGTTTATAAAGCTTTGAAGATTTATAATGTTGTCGTTGAATTATGAATGTGTTCTTCTTACGGAAGAGTTGGCTGACTTTTAATTTTAGAAGCTCCATAATTGTCTCACGAGCTAAAATTCGATTGAGTCTCTGTTGTAGAAAGCTAATGCCGGGACTATAGCCAAGAAATATGTGATATGAATGGATATTTTGCGGTTCTCAGAAAGTACTATTTCACGTACGTAGATATGTGTTGCAATTGAGTAATAAATTATGGACAGTTCCGTTGAGAGAGAAAACAAGAAAAACCGAAGTGGAATTTGAAAGCCTTGAGTTGGAGTAGGCTATGTTTTTAGTAAGGAATCGTGGATGCGTGGTGCTCTCATGGGAAACTTCCAGTAAAGACCATCGCGTAAAGAAAGGTAAACAGATGGAAATGGATATAACAAGATACACATATCGTTGCAGTCGAGGGCGGCGCTAGGCTATTACTAAAAGGGGGGGGAATTCCCAAAAGGAATAGAAAGGCTGAAATAGAAGCGACCAAGGGATAAAATGTTATCTTCTTGTATCTGTAGGATGCATATACTCGCCTCGAGACCAGTGGGTGACAAATATGATAAAATACAGCGAATACCGTTTCCCTCTAGAGACGCACCAAGTATTCGTTCGTTTTTTTTTGTTTTTTTTTAACTTTTCAGGGACCAGCAGGACAGGGGTCGAAAAGTACAAACGAAGAAATACTTCCGAGACGAAACAAAAAAAAAAAGAAAAGCTTATGAAAGTAACTATGCAAATCCGTAATTTATCACACCCTTCTTTCTCCTTATTCGTCATTTCTTAGCGTGACACGAAGAAAACGAGAAAGAAAAACACACAAAGAACTCTCCAATGCGAAGATGTACTTCGTGAAGTAATGTTAAATATTATATTCATATTTCTAAGCCTGATGAGTTAGCTTGTTTGTGTGTTGACTCTGTTTAAGACCACAAATATGCTTTTCAGATACTATTATATGATATAAAACCCTTTTGAAAACTTTGTTCGTTATTATTATTTGGGGGAGGAAGCTGGGAGAGAGCGTTACTGTACGTTATGATCAATGTTTGCACTTTTCTTTCTAGCGCGCCTCTTTCCCATATGAATTGAAACGTCCAATGAATGAGGTTCAAATATGGAAAGCCACAATTTACAGAGTTCTTTCTTCAAGAAGCACTCTCCATATAGTAGCTATCAAAAACCATGCAGAAGAAGTAGCTATATATATGTGTGTGTTCCTCAAGAAGAAGAAGAAGAAGAAGAAGAAGAAGCTTAGTGGCGTATCTGTACTGTCTAGCCCCTCTTTTACTATAAGATATGAATGCATATATCTACTCTCACACTTAGTTATGAACTGAGTGTCTTGGTTGAAAGCAACCTGTCGTATTTTGCTCACCAAAGTGGTCCATTCCAGAAACTTCTTGCATAAACACTTCTGCTTTGGTTCTTTCGTTTTCAGAAGGTGAACTTTCAAAAGCGTTCTTGTATAATTCAAAATTTAAATACAGTATATCTTCTTTGTTGTTTGCATAGAGACGTACATTTTATAAGGAATGGTATGTCCTGTTGTAGAGTAACAGAAATTTTCAAAAGGATGCATTTAGCAACTGTTGAAATGCTAAAATGTATTGAAAGCATGCTTGCGTTCACTTATAATAGTGATGGCGGAATCACTGCCCCCCGTATCCGCATCCAGGACGCGAGTATGTTTCATTGAGGACCGAATAAAATTTTTGGTGTTTGATTTGTTTCGTTTTGGAACTCTATGGGTAATTGAAACAACATTATAATGTACCTGAATCGATACTTGGCTTTTTAACTTGAAATTATTACAAACCTTACGGGTGCCATTAAAGGCAATGCTTGTTCTTCTATTGTGCATTAAATACGAATTTGTTTTAATATTTGAGTCATCATTATAATCAAAGTTATTCCGCCATTGTTGGCAGGTCGCTTTCTGCAACTGAGAAGCTTCCATGCTCCACGATCTTCCGCTAACCTCTTCGTCTTCACGTACATTTTTTCTGTTTTATATCGTCCATTAATTGTAGTCTCCTTCGCCTCCTCCATCTCTTTCCTGCCACCATACCCTCTAGCACGTCTCTCATCATACATTTTCTTCTTAGCCAATGTCCCAATCAGTTTCTCTTCCTCTTCTTAATAATTTTTAAAATTGTTCTTTTCTCCTCCACCATTTCTAACACACTCTCATTCGTTTTCCGCTCGACCCAGCTAATTCTCTCCATTCTTCTTCATACCCACATTTTGAAAGCTCCCAGCCGTTTTTATCATTTTTGAGTAATTATCGATGTTTCTGACCCTTATAGTACAATACTCCACATGAACCATTTTATGAGTCTCTTTCTCAACTCTTTACTCAAGGTCCCACAAAATAGACTTTTCTTCCTCCTAAAGGCTTCTTTCGCCATTCCTATCCCTGCTTTTATTTCACTTTCCCACTTCATATCATTACTAATACTACTATCTAGGTATCGAAAATTAGTAACCTGTTCTATTTCTCCCATCCTACTTCTACATTTGACACCGATCCCTTCGTTCCACTCACAATGGCTTTTGTCTTTCTAACATTTATTTTCATCCCATTTTCTTCACAGTCCTTCCTCAAGTTTTCTAACATCTTATTGATTTTCTCTTCAGATTCTGCAACAAGCGCCGTATCATCTACAAACCGTATACAATCATTCTACCTCCCACTGAAATGCCGTCCTTATTTTGTAGGCTCTTTTTCACTAGACAATATTATATTGCGTGAGGTACCGTTATCACAAGTCACCTAGTGGCTTTCCGTTTTCAACTGTTTAGAAACGCGAAAATAAATGCCGATTTTCAAAATGGCTCGAAATCGAAAGCAGATAAGTGAGTCGTGATAACGGTTTCTCATGTGAAATAATATTGTCTAGGGCGCTCTTGTTCCAGATTTCGATTATCTTTTATCTATTTGAAGATATGACGTAATTACTGTAAAATTAGCGGTATTTTAATTTCGCCGGGATGAAGACTCTCTTAACTTCCCTTCCAATTGCACTCTCCTCTGTCATTTACTGTGGCATTTGAGTAATAATGCTTTTAAATTGCCAATGTTACATATTTATTTTTATTTATCTATTTTTAACTTGCCTCTTTCTCAACTGTAATTGTTAATGTGTTCTGGCTCTCAATGCATTACAAATTTACACTCACTAATATCAGAGGTGGTTTTCAACCTTTTTGTACATACCCAAAATGACAGTTTTTTTTTATTTATTCAAGCGTGTACTCCCGGATCTAAGCCTTTCTTAATTCAAATTATAAATGACTATAAATCCGTTATAATTATCAATAACAAATTATAAACTTTATGACTTATTAATTAAATAACTCGTTTTTACTATAAACTGGAAAAAACATGCTACAAATTTAATGAAACTATATTACAGTTTGCATGGAGTAAATACTACGCTGTATCACACGATGTATTATTTATATAATTTTATATACCCTGTAACAAGCCGTAGTGTTTTTCTGGGGGTTAGCATACGCCTAGTTGAGTATCACTGATCTATATATATACTATTCATTTCGTCAAAATTAGATTTTTAAAACTCTTACAGATGAAACTAAAAGGCAACTTCGCTAATTTGAGAAAATTGATATTTATCAATAATATTTATCAATAAAATTAGTTTTACTCTTTGACACCCATAATTCCGGATTTTATTTTCTGCAGAATGTTGTTTAGTTATTTGCCCCCAACGGAAGTGTTCATGTTTTTGTTTCAAGGAGTATTTACGTATTTTTAAAAATACATAACCGTTCTACCCGGTTAATTTTCTCTGTTCTTCCACAGACTCACAATTGAACTCTTCCAGTCCTTGTTCATAGTTCTTCCCCCCATTATATCCATTTTTCTTGCCAGCTACAGTACAATACTCCACACGAAACATTTTGTTTTTATTTTCTTTTACTCGGCCCTGGAATAGTGTAAGGGTCTATATTTTTGCAGCAATTGCACGATCTGGAGATTGTTTTCACAACACGAAACCCTGAAATGTGAATAAGAAACAAAAGGAAGAATAGGAACGCAGAAAATCATATTTTGTAGGTTTGTGAATATAGAATTAAGAAAAGAAACGCTGGAGAATATGAGTTTACTATTGTATTGTACGGAAAAGAAACGTGAGCATTATGGAAGAGCGATGAAAAGTGACTATAAGTGTTCAAATTATGGGTATGGAGAAGAATTAAGAAAACTACCCGCATGGAGCAAAGAACAACCGAGGAAGTTTTAGTAAATTGAAACAAAAAGAATTAGAATACTTGAGATAGTTAAAAACAGCGGGCGGAAGTGGGTAGAATATTATTTGAGAAGAAACTGTGTTATTAGGAGCATGATAGAAGATGTGATAGAAGATAGGAGTACGAGTTGGAGCAGAGAAGAACAATATTGAAATTTAGTTGAAAAGAGGAAAAGAAACTGGTTAGAATATTATTTGAGAAGAAATTCTGTTATTAGGGACGTGATAGAAGATATGGTAGAAGGTAAGAATAAAAGTTGGAGGAGACAAGAACGATATTGGAGAGAGTTAAAAACAAGAAAAGAAACAAATATACATCATTTGAGAAGAAATTCTGTTATTAGGGATGCGATTGAAGGTATAGTAGAAGGTAAGAGTAAAAGTTGGAGGAGACAAGAACAATATTGGTGATAGTTAAAAAGAAGAAAAGAAACATATATACATAATTTGAGAAGAAATTCTGTTATTAGGGATGTGATGGAAGGTATGGTACAAAGGTAAGAATATGTGTTGGAGGAAAGAATAACGATATTCCAGATTAGAAAAAGAAACTGGTTTAGGACATTATTTGGTAGGAAATTATCTGATTAGGCATGTGATGGAAACTATGATGGAAGATAATAGAAGAAAATAAAGAAGGCAATCGTAATTGATAGGAGCATTGAATAAGACAATTCTCGTACAAAAACGAACAGAATAATGAAGGCAGTAGTGTATGGAAGATTTTCTATTTGTATTAAGAGTCTTCGTCCCGGCGAAATTAAAATACCGCTAATTTTACAGTAATTATGTGATATCTTCAAATAGATAAAAGATAATTGAAATATGGAACAAGAGCGCCCTAGACAATATTATTTTGCGCGAGGTACCGTTATCACAAGTCACCTAGTGGCTTTCCGTTTTCAGCTGTTTAGAAACGCGAAAATAAATGCCGATTTTCAAAATGGCTCGAAATCGAAAGCAGATAAGTGAGTCGTGATAACGGTTTCTCATGTAAAATAATATTGTCTATAGCGCTCTTGTTCCACATTTCGATTATCTTTTATCTATTTGAAGATATCACATAATTACTGTAAAATTAGCGGTATTTTAATTTCGCCGGGATGAAGACTCTTAAGAGGACATATGAGTAACCGAACAGTAACTATGATAATAATGATGATATAGTGAAGAACTGTAAGCCTAAAGGAAAAATGTCTAGAAACTAAGCTTAATATGAACCAATTACGAATCAATTTGTATGAGTATCAGAATAAACTTTGATTCTGGGAATATTACTGAAAGGAACAATACAGAACTATTGTTTTGAGCATTACAATACGAATAATGTTGGGTATTCCGCCAACGAATAATGTTGGGTAGTAAAAAGAAACTTAGCAAATGTATTTTTTTTTCTTTTTCTTAAATATACCAATCCGCCCACTAGAAACAGACACACTCATGCAACACATACATGCAACAAACAGAGACTCTACACACGCAACTGACAAAATCTCATTTGGTAAAGTGCAATTTTTCGTAAGTGGTGGGTTAAAAAAATAGAGAGCAAAAAATAGTTCTAACTTTTCTCTTAGAAACAAACGAAACTACTATTGTTCACTGAAACAGGGAAATCGTAGACAGAGAATGTGAATAGTAAGAGAGAGGGATGGAAGGACGAGTTTATTTTTATTCCGTGCAGTGTTTCTGGCGGAAACTAAAACTTTTCTATTTTTCCCCCTTTTCATTCTTTAGTAATTAGACGAAATTTCATCAAATTAGACGCATTTCTTTCTTGGTTGTGTATATATATACCGAATTCCCTTTTCCCTTAAATTAGCCCTGTGTTGTCCCTCAGAGGACCTTTTTAGAAATGGAGGGAACCCTATTTCTGCGAGTACTTTAAGCAAGGTTATGCTCCTCAATTGTTGCCTCTCTCATCTCGCTCTCAACAAAAAAAATCAATTGTTTCACTTTCATTCGTTCAGGAAATGGCATCAACAATGCTCTTCTCCCGACCCTGGTCTTCACGAAAAGTATCTTCCGGTTTCTTTGTTCTGGGGTGTGCTAAAAAGAAAGCACTTCTTCACTGCACTGCCACGCCTCTCAACTCGGCTAATTGCTTTTGTAGGGAAACGTAATTTATTCTTTTCTTTCTGAATGGGATTAGAACAGCGAAGAGAAGAGTATGCTACATGGGTTTCATGTTGTATTCATAGCCTCTGAACATGACCAAAATATTCGCAAAACACAAAAGCTAATATTTTCATAGAAAGTGGTTCTTTATTCAAGTTACTTAATGAATTCTATCTTCCCTGTATTTAATTTTTTTTAAACCTACAGTTTACATTAGTATTGTTTATTTGGCTTTGCATACGCATCTTGTCTTGTATTTGCTAGAAATCTTTGAGTTTAACGTCCCACGTTCATGCCTGTTAGACTAAGGGAAACGATGTTTAAAGGAAGTGAATGATGATGGAAGAATTGGTGGAATGAGAAAGTGGGAGGAAAGGGACTACCCCGAGAAAACCCACGACACCACAAACTTACTTACCCGGGGATCGAACCAGGTACCCAATGCACCAGAGGTAAGCTCTCTACCACGTAGCCACCACCACCCCTATGTCTTGTATTTGTATCTGTTATTCGAGAAAATGAGTGACACAATTCGAGACATTAACGTCACTTTCATTATCTATTCGACACAATATGATATGTGGACCAACAGCTACACGTAGTATCCGAATCACCCGGGAAATGAACTCCTGTCTCCGATTAGACGACAACTGCCCTAATAATTTTTTGTCATGTCTTGTAGCAGACTATATTTCCTTGTATACAACTCTTACTTCTATATGACGAACGAATAATATGAACAAGAAATTTGTCTATCAAAAACAAATCAGTGTTTAAATATAAATATAATACAGAGATTTGTGGTTTTTATGCTTTTTTTTCGGCACAGTTTCTCAGACGACGTCCTGGCCCTACAGTTAGAGAATAACATATTAGTGCCAGTGGTGTCAACCTGAAACGTTAAAAATCCCATCTCAAGAGGGGGAAATTCCCATTTTGCTATATCTCAAGAGGGGAAAATTCCCATTTTGTCCTATCTCAAGAGGGAAAATTCCCATTTTGCTCTTGAATTTCTTACTCTATACTAATTACAAAAATTTCAAAACTTATAAATAGATATGAAAACCGAAACTACTGCCTGTCATTCACTTTCTTCAATATATAAGCGAATTATCTGCAAATTTCGATCTCCTATGTTTATCAAATAGTTTATTAATGAGTATCTTCCTTAATTGAAAGATATGATTGAAAAGTTCGACGAAAATAAGGACATTTTGTTATTTTCGTATTTAGTATTTGCGGCACGCTTTTGTGTCGCAGTTTTCTACGGGATGTAACGAAACTAGACAAACTTCATTTTCTAGTCACTTACTGTAGATCGCTTTGGAAGTTGATTCGTTTCTCGTTTGGTATGTTACATTCTTCTGCTAACTATTTTTTTTTTTAATACATGAGTACAATTTGCGTTACTTGCTGTTTGTTATCGGAGATTCTCAAGTCACAGTAGAGCTCTTTCGTTGCTAAGCGGTTAGCGTACGTGCCTTTGGCGTGGGAGACCTGGGTTCGATTCCCGGCGGGAGCTCATGTGGTTCGGATTCCACATTAATCAGTATGTCCCGTCTGATATAGCCTCGCTGCTGAAAGTCATGTTAAACTCGAAATCAATTCAACTCAAGTTACCGTATAAATCACTTCCATAGTAGCAGCAGTAACAAAATTTGAGAATTGGTGCTGATTTGGCGTTTATTGAAGACACATAAGTATACTTCCCGCATATGGAGAAAAAACTGAAATGAAATCTTTTGAGTTTTACGTCCCACGGTTATGGCCGTTAGGCTAAAGGAGACGGTGATTATGAGAAACGAATGAAATGGTGGGATGAAGAAAGTGGGAGGAAACGGGAGAACCCCGAGAAAACCCACCAGCACGGTCTTTGCCCACCACAAAGTCCACACGGCGCGAGCTGGGATCGAACCAGGGACCCAAGTACCGGAGGTGAACGCTTTACCACTGAGCCACAGCGCCTCCACCCCCATACGGAGAATCTTGTTGGCTTCAATGAAGTAACTATATGTAAAATCCCATATGCTACAAATTTCTACGAAAACTATCCATTTTCGAGAAATTAATGTTTAAAAACTTATCAAACTGGGATTTTCCTTATGGGTTGGCACCCCTGATTGGTGTTGTTATGTCACGTAGGCCCTATCACATCTCTCAATGAAATAGTGACTTTTTTTTTTTTTTTTTTTTTTTTGTCAGAACAACTTTATTATAAAATTTGTCCAAATAACTACCAACTCCCCGTTTCATTTTCATCGTAGTTTCGCTAGTCGCTGTCCTCGTGTACCGTCTGTTGCTTATGGAACGAAAAAAAAAAAAAATGAACACAGCCAGAAACAAATGACAAACGCCTCGAGCTTTAATCAGCAATTTGTACGTACATACGTATTCCTCCGCCACTGCACTCCACTTCGTTTGCATAAATGAACAAACTTCTTTTTTTACACGTGAACATGAAGGGGAAAAGAATGTATATATTTTTTTTAAAAAATGGAGAGAATTTCGCCTAATTTTCTCATTTCTTGTCCCGGACTACCGAAATTTGGAGTTGTGCATAGCACACGTGTTTCCCAGACACTTATTTCGTGTATCACAGTATACCAACGTTCATGCAAGATTTTTTCTTTTAAATTCAGTAAAAAAGGGACTAAAAATAAACAAAAAAATATTGTTATTATGGAATAAAAGTGGGAAATATTACATTTTTTGTAAAGAAGTGGGGGGAAAAAGCAAAGATAAAAAATATTAAATTCAAGGACAGCATTGTACAAATCCTGTTCTACGTACCTACATCATAGTACCAAAGGACTGCAGGATATGTTGTTTGCATATTAACTTGTATTAGTACTCATTTCTTGCAGACGGCATTTTGCGAACATTCTTTCACTGGTGTACCTTAACTTCATCGCATAACACTGCGTAGTATGCAACATTGTAATTATTATTATTATATTTTTTTGTTGTACATAGTAACTGCATACGCTATTATAATTAAAAGAAGCAAATGTGATATGTTATGGCGTCTAAAATACTGGTTGTGATGAGAGTACTTTTGGTATCTACACACATAATTTCATGTTGAATTTCTTTCTTAATATGGCGTAGGATTTTGTTATTTTTTATATACATTATTTCTTTTACATTCTTTCTTTTTTTAAAAAAAAACTTCTATGAAAGTATTTCGCAGCAATTTAACATGCTCTTGTGTGTTTTTGTACGCCAGATGTTAGAATTAAGATGCTAACTCCATATGATTTTACCTTCCTCCCCCTCCATTGCGCTTGCACCCCTTTCAGGCAACATATCTCTTCCCTTTATTTTAAATAATGCTTTATACGTATATATACTACCAGAATACGCGTTTTTCCCACGGGGAGAAAACGTCTCATTATGGGCATAAAGGGCTTAATTTGGATTTAAATGTCTTTGGAATTGTCGCTGTTCAACTCAGGGAACCCGGAAACTGTGGATTCGGCACTAATATCGGTCATTTTCTATAATTTATATTTACCTCCCTCCCTTCTCCCAAGTTGCGGGTCTGAGTTTGGACTTAAACGGTACCGGAAATGTCACTGTCCATCTTAGCGATCCTGAAAACTACGGATTCAATACTAATATCGGTCATTTTCGGCCTTTTTTTATATATATCTCCCTCTCCTCCCCCTCCCCTACATTGCACTGTCAAAGTAAAATGATTTAAAAAAAAAACGTGCTAGGTTCGAACCTACTCTATGTTGAAAATTTGATCGAGATTGGTCGGATGGTTCAAGAGTTGTTAAGTTACAAACATAGTCACTTTTATTTTTATTTATATGGATATACAAGTACACATACAGGCACGCTTGTGTTCTTCTTCTACAAAATATCCATTTTAACCACGGAGTCTCATAAGGGATGTTATTAAGCATTTTTATTGTGGTCGAAAAATTAATCATTTTAACCAACTATTAAGTTTAAAAAAATGTAAAATAAATACCAATATCATGTGTATACCCCGTTAAAAGTTTGATTTGTATGGCGTGATATTTTCTCAATTAATATTGAAACCGGAAATTTCTATCACTTCCGGTTTTAGTAGCGACATTAGAGAGGAGATGTAATATATTCTTGGGACGCTTAATTGATAGCAGAAAGCCGCTTCTTGGTATCTATTACCATTTATTTTCTATAACAATCAACGTTAATTCTTGAAGTGGTTGATTTCTGCCACTTCCGACTTGAGTAGAAGTTTAAGAGAGAAAATATTACGCATACTTAGAACGCTAAATCGATTAAAAGAAAAACACTCTCGCTATCTCGCTTTTACTATCTCGTAAAATTATGCTTGTTTTTTACTTTATGTATGGTTCCAAGTATTCGCCTCAGGGTTTTATTCTCAAATACTTTTAGCCCTGCTTTCTTTCCTCACAGTAAGCTACCATGTTTCACAACCATACAGCACAACAAGCATGATTTTATATATTTTAAGCGTCAAATTTCTCGACAGAGTTCGCGACGACAAAATATTTTGAACTAAATAACCAGAATTTCCTACTTTCAGTCGACATTTAATTTCTTCTTGGATATGATTTTGGTCTGTTAGTAATGATCCTACATATTTGAATGTAACCAGCTTGTCGGAAAGTAGGCCTATTATTACAAATGTTAAGAATGAATGTTCCAATTTATTGACTTAATTCTAACAATAAATAATGTATTTTAAAACGAATGCAATTTCTAGTTTTATGTCCCACGCTTATGCCCTTGAGGCTAAAGAAAACGAATGATTAATAATAGTAAACGATTATAGAAGTATTGGTGGAATGAGTATATGTGGGATAACTCCAGGAAACGCATTGGCACGATGTTGTTCACCTAAAACTGGGATCGAACTGGAAACTCCTTAAGAATGTATTTTAAAGAATATTTTATAGGTAAAGATTGAATATGATTAAGATACAGTACTGCATATCGTTGCATACTATAGACATGCTACATTGACTTGATCCCTAGTCTTCCGTTGCAAGCGCTGCTATCGGCTGAAGGAATTCCACTTACTTTCTTCGCTTAGCAACAGCTGAATCCTTATTGGCTCAACGCGTGGGTTTGTGAGGGTGTGAGAGTTAGTTCGCATTTTTGCCACGGCTCAAGACATTTTGGCAGCACAATACAAGAAAAAGCAAATTTATTTTACGTATACCGTATACAGGTATTCACAATGTTAAAAAAAAGAAGCAATATATTATATTAGAAGCTTAAGTTACAAGAATGTACAATTCACGATGAGTGGTCGTTTACAATGGTTTTTTACGAGATGAAAAGAGACAGAATTTTAGTGACGAAATAGAAGACGAGACGACCGTTCTAATACGCTTTCTGAAACGACACGTGACTTTCATGACACTTTTTTTTTTTTTTTTTTTTTTTAAGACGAGACGATATCAAATCTTGTATTATTCAAAACCCTATTACTGACCAGGCGACTTTTATTTGGGTGATGTTTGTAGTGGGGCAAAATCAGACTTCTTTTCTCTGAGTGGGTAACAGGTAATATACAAACACTCAATAAAACAACTGAAGTCAACTGACTCGTGTCAATTTATCATTAATATAACTACTTCTGTTCCGGAGAAATCAATATAAAACCATGAATACATTGTGTGTATATGGTTAGAAATATGAAAATCAGCTTAGTGAGAAAGCCTATTTGAAAGCGTAGTGATATACTGCACTATGCGTATATTGTAATCTTTAATAATAACAAAATAAATAGACCTAATATTGAATGCTAATTCCCTGAAGATCGCTTGACCTGTAACACTTGCAATACACTTTCTACTCAATTAATACTTTAATTTACATTAAATCAAATAATTATGCTGAAATATGTTTCATATGACACACTAAAAATGCATTAGAATATTAGTGAATTATTAAAATGTGTCAAAAGACACATTTGGCTGCGTCTTTATTAATGTATATATTAGTTTATGCGATAAAGTTTTACATTAAGTACACTAATGTCTTAAATATTTCACTCTGTTGTTATTATTATTTCTATTAGTGTTAACCGTGTCATTGGATTCAAAATAATAATAATAATAATAATAATAATAATAATAATAATAATAATATATGTGTGTTTGTCTCTCGTCAAACTTTCCCATAGAAAATAGTCAGTTGAAGCCACTAAATTTTGTAAAGAGACAGATTTTCACCAGATCCAATCGTGCATTAACAATTTTTTTTTTTTCGATTTTCTGCTGTTGAATTGGTAAAGGATTGTGATAATTTATGCAAATTGTGTTTGTTTCTAAGAACTCCTTGCCGATATGCAACCCAAACTACATATTAGTTATAGGAGGTTACATAACAGAAAAGGATAAATGTTTTGCTATTCGTTATTTATTTATTTCACCTATTTTTTTTTCTTTTAGATATTTTGCATAAACGTTATTGTCACCGTGCAAAGAACGGGCATTTCAGTTTATAATAATAGCAGTTACCTGAGTCTTCCTTAAGGCAATAATACACTTCCTAGTGCAAATACTTCCAAATTGTATCATGAAATTAGGCTATGTGAGCCATCAGATGTTAAGCCCGCCTCCAAGTAAAACAAATACACTAGCATTGGCGATTGGATTGACGGGAGCGCTAAACAGTCTAATTATGACAATTATTTAAAAATTTTGAGTTAGACGAGAGCTGAAAAAGCTTACAGTTTAATGCTCCACGTTTATGACCTTTAGGCTAAGGGAGACGATAATTAAGGCAAGTGAACGATGATTGGAAAAAAATGTGGAATGAGAATGTGGGAGGAAACAAACTTACTTGGCTGGGGATCGAACGAAGAACCCCAAACACCAGAGGTAAGCTCTCTCTACTGCTGAGTCACCGTTCCTCCATAGATGAGAGTCGAGACGAAGGAGAAATACCTTTTTAAATTCAAGACGAGACAATAGTTCATCCAACGTCCCTGCTTCGATCCCCAGTCAAGTAAGTTTCTAGTGCACAACATCCTGACCGTGGGTTTTCTCGGGGTTCTCCCTTTCCTCCAACTTTCTCATTCCATCAATTATTCCATCATCATTCACTTGCTTTAATCATTGTTTCCTTTAACCCGGGGTGTGCTACTTGGAACAGTGGGCGGGCCAATCAAAGAGCACTAAATGGCGTCGCGGACCTCACTGTAGGTGTATCATTTTTACGACAATTCCATAGTATAGTATTAAATGATGGAACATGTTTGTCGTAATTTACATCACAATAACACAAAACAACTGTTATACTGGTAACCAAAATATTTACTCACTAAAGAGGAGCAGAATAATGTATTTAGAACTTTGTCGATACATCTAGCAATCCTTATACCAAAGGAAATTTCTTCAAGTACCTGCATTTGCCAAGTGCTTGTCTGCAGGGCGTTTGGCACTGCGTGATGGATGGAAAATTTTCAGTTCAATCTTAACAGATTTTGTAAAAAAAGAAAAATTATAATAATTATTGTTTTCAGTAACTGCCCCCTGGGCCGGAAGACGGGGTTAGGCGGGCCGCATATGGCCCGCGGGCCGGCTGTTACACACGGATGCTTTAATCTAAAGGCCATAATTGTGGGACATGAAACTGAAATATTTCATTTTATTTCATTTCAATACTTCTCGCCAGTCTTAGATTTCAAACACTGTTTCAGTGTTACATAATTCATATACAGGAACCATGTATTAATAAAGGCCTTGTTAAGCATTTATCTACGTTTAAAGATACATACATAGGTCATTATATAACATACTCCAATAATAAATATGTTCTAAATGTTATTATATCACACCCTTCTTGAATCTCTTGTGAACCGAAAGGATTCTAACAAATTCTAGAGAGAGAATATGAAAAGAAAAAAAAGTATAAATTTTCTACATAAATTTACAAAACAAAACGAGAAAGAACTTTTCGAGATTCGAGAAAAGACAAGACTTCTATACAAATTTAAGAGACGAGATGAGAAAATGTCTTACCGTCTCGTCTCGTGAGTAACACTAACACCGATCTTTCTTATCAATTTCCAAGTCTTTCTAATACTCGTCGGGATACCGTAGTCACTAGTGGTTATAGTGTTGGACTGACGTCCACACGGTCCCAAATTCGATTCTTGCTTCGGGCCAATGCTTCTCAATTTTCGGCCTCCACCTAGCGTCGTGAGGCAAACTGGGAAGTCACGTGAATAAAAAAAACGTAACGGCCACTCCTGATACATCTGTTAGAGGGAAACCAACGCAATGCACTGCCAACATGTTTGTCGCTAGGCTAGACATAGTTCAGCCAGTTGCCATTAGATGGCGTTACAGTGTCTCAGACCCACAAAGGACTGTCACGCCAAGTGGTTTGATTCGGTTCTAATAATAGTAACTTAAAAGAGTTTTCTTTGATGCACAAGACTCCGATTTGATTCTCGGAAAAGATAGGTTTCCGTAGGATACTTAGTTGTATTTGGTCTAGGAATTAATTCGTGCGGGTGGACAAGAGATGGCGCAACGAACGGAGCGTTCCACAGTTCCGTGTATCCACACATGTGTTGCAAACCCCTGTCATCGCGTATCGTTCGTAGTATAGGGCAGTGGATTAAAGCGTCAACAACACCAGTTTGTAGTTAAGTGAACATGGCGCAATTTGTGCCTGATAAAGTGTTTTTGCGGGGTGTCCTGCTGCATTACTTTAACATGCAGAAAAGTGCGACTGAAAGTCATCGTATTTTGGTGGAAGTGTATGGTGACCATGCTCTAGCTGAGCGAACGTGTCAGAAGTGGTTTGCACGGTTTAGAAGTGGTGATTTCGGCTTGGCAGACCAAGAGCGAGCTGGACAGCCAAAAAAATTTCAAGACGAAGAATTGACAGCATTGCTCGAGCAGGATTCGTGTCAAACGCAGGAACAACTTGCAGCAGCATTAGGCGTTGATCAAACAACAGTCTCCAAACGCTTGAAAGCCATGGGAATGATTCAAAAGATGTCACATTGGGTTCCACATGAATTGAAAGACAGAGACGTTGAAAGACGAAAAACCATTTGCGAATTGCTGCTTCAACGACAGAGCAGAAAGGGGTTTCTGCATCGAATTATTACGGGTGATGAGAAGTGGATCCATTACGAGAACCCTAAACGAAAAAAGGCCTGGGTGAAACCAGGTGAACCAGGTCCATCACAACCAAAACGAGATATTCACTGTGCAAAGGTTATGCTGTGCATATGGTGGGATATGAAAGGTGTGGTGTACTATGAGCTGCTTCAACCGGGTGAAACTATGAATGGAGAACGTTATCGACGACAATTAATGCGTTTGAAGCAAGCTCTGGCCAGAACACGACCAGAATGGGAGAACAGACATGATAAACTTATTGTTCAACATGATAACGCTCGCCCACATGTCGCAAAACCGGTCAAAACCTATTTAGAAAATGTCGGATGGGAAGTTTTACCCCACCCGCCGTATTCACCAGACGTTGCTCCTTCGGACTACTACTTGTTCGATTGCATGAACAACGATTTGATTGGACAGCGGTTTACTTCTTCAGAAGATATCGAAACATGGGTCTCTGACTGGATCGCTTCCAAGGATGAGGACTTCTTTCGCCACGGAATCCGTACATTGCCTGACAGATGGGCGAAAGTGGTGGCTAGCGATGGACAATATTTTTCTTAAGGTATTTATGTATTTTGTGTTTGTACTACAGCTTCAATGTGTGCGTACCAACCGCACGAATTAATTCCTAGACCAAATATATATGTTGAACTATTAATTAATATTAATAACTCATATGTGCACTAATTGCTACAGAGAAACTATAGTGTTCAACCAAATAATCAATCAATTAAGGCATATAGATCTCCTTAATTTATTGATACTTAATTTGTATAAATGAATATAGTTGACTTCCTGATCACGTAGAAGAAGAACAACAACAGGAAATCACACATATCTTCTTCCTGCATGAGACATTGTTTTGTATCACTAACACACACACACACACACACACACACAGTTTTATATTCTTAAATAAAACACACGTGGAAACATCATCCAAGAAAACAACCATTATTTAAGACATCAACTAACATCTTATACTGAATGACTTGTGGAAGTAGGTTCAACCCAGTATATGATAAATGCTTGGGTTTATTATTAGTATTATGTGTGATGATATTAATAAGATGGATCACATTGAAAATTCAACCATTATTGAAGACTCACGGATGTTAACTAACCAATGAAACTCAAAAATAATAAATGCGTATGTAAGATATAGCTTTCTTGCTTAAGTAGATAAATATGCATGCTAGATAAATATGCTTAAGTAGATGGATAAACGCTCTAATGGAAAAGATGTATTATGAGGAAATTACAAGTAAGGAATAAGTTAGAAAAATGAAAAGTATACAGTAAAAAAGCCAAACAGCTTACGCTAATATGAGTACATGTTGAGTACAATTATAATTGTGATAATTAGTTTAGCATAATTGATGAGATGAAAGTGCTTTATACGCAACGGCGCCGATTCCGGGGGGGGGGCAGAGGGACCACCCCCCAAAAAGCTCATGTGAGCCCCCCTCATTGTATTTGTGACTATACAATATTTGGCATAATTTGAATACAATTTGTCTTAAAATCCTCATATGTGTCTTCTGCATCTGAATGCTCCCCCTCCCCCCAAATGTACAGAGAAATCGGCGCCCTTGCTTATACGCCACAACACATTGAGATGATTAAGAGTAACGCATGCAAGTTAGGCTTCTGTTTTGATGCGGCTCAAGACTGATGTAGACATGAGGAGATATAAAGCACAAATATACGTTAATTTATTTAATAAATGTACTTTTCAAACTATGAGAAATAAAACTGGATGATATAAATGCGAAATATGTCCAGATGCACAATCTGGTTGCATTAAATAGCAGTGGCGGCTGGTACTATATGTTGCATGGTTGTGCAACCGGATATTTTTTTTTAATACTAAAAATATTTTTAAGTGTTAAAGTAGTGTATTAGTAAAAAATAAACCTTTGCTCTTGAGCGCAAAACAGTATTGATGCATTTCTGAAAAAAGTCAATTAAAAAACAGAAAGAAAGAGAGAGAGATTTACCTTTCCAGTGGCAGCGAACGTTGCCACTGGAAGCAGTAACATTGAGCATATGGCAGCGAGCTCCTATCTCTTAACATGGGGAAGTGGATTTATTCTTGCAACACTCCTATCTTCCCGTATTGGTCCCTTGCGGTTGCATTTTCTCCGCAACTGGTCAGCTTCTGTAATAGTTACGAATTCCTCCGCTTAGCAGCGCTTGACTTAATTGATAGGGTGAGGAAGATACAGACGCGTGGAAGAAAGAAGTTATTCACAAAACATAAACTCGCAAAGAACAAATATAAGTCTGGTGGTAGCAGGGACGGATCCAGGCTGAAAGTTTGGGGGTGGTCGTTCGAAGTCAATAGATTTTATTTAACATTTATAATACAAAGGTGAAAATTCTTGGGATAAGATTTATTAAAAAAAATCTATTCTGGGAAGGGGGGTCAATCGAGTCTCCAAGAAGAAAATGTCTTACTACTGGTCTAATTCCTAGCTCTGTGTCTTTCGTGCACATGATTCCGTGTTCGATTTCCGGCGGAGAGCATAAATTAATATCAAATCATTCACTTCCAATACTCATCTGTCTTCTTTAGCCTAATTTGCTAGAATGTTAAACTATTTTTTTTTTCATTTTCAAAGGAAAATATCTTAGATTTCATGCTTCTTTACAGACAAAAGAAATACGTGGTTCCTGAAAATGGACGTTTTGTTCCGTATATTTATACAAAGAAATGCTAACAAAATGCATATTGTCGGAGGAGAGAGGTGTTTCTGGATCCTAAAGAAAATAAAGCGGAAAATATTTGCGGTAGCGATGCTTTCTATTCAGAGAAACTTGGCGAGCAGCATTTCCGATTACAATAAAGTCATAGAAAAATTTGAAGCCCGAAAGATCGAAGAAAGACCTTCCATTCTAAAATAATGCATAGTTTATATAATTAAATAATTTTGTTTAACTGCGTGCATGCAATTTTCTTGCTTTTTTTTCTTTTCGGATTAACGCCATCATTCATGGCTTACAGCACATACTATATATTCGATTTATCTCGTGTTCAATAACATGAGTGTAGAGGTTTTGTATATAAATAGTGTATAAACATACATTGATAGTGGTTGTTTGAAAAAAAGGAAATAGCTTATATATTAAATTAATATTAGAGAAATAATTTAATCAATAATATACAAATAGAACTTAAAAGACTTTCTTCATATTTCCTGAATATTTCTTTGATAAGACTCAAGAATGCTGGGGGAGGGGAACACTTGCGCGTACGTACATACCTTTGATATTGCAACATTGCAACCGGTGCTTGTACAGTCTACGAGCCGCTACTGTTAAATAGTAACTTTAGTTTTTTAAAATACAATTTCGTCGATCTGCTTATTCTATTTAATAAATTAAATAATAACACGCTCATGCAATTCAGGGCAGTAAGTCATCGTGTCGTCCTTTCAAAGTTAAAAAGTTTTTTTTTTTTTTTAAGTCTTTCCTTACTGCAATGAACAAACTTATTTCTGAATAAAGATTGGCAAGCAAACAGTATCCGTATATTTAGCGTAAGCTGTTTGGCGTAGGTGTTCATCAGTCAATCAGTCACTCCAGAGGACTTCTTTCATGACTGACTGATAAACACCTAGGCCAAACAACTTACGCTAATAACTTGAAATTTGGACATTGCGTAGGATTAGTAAAGATGAAAATTAGGGATGGGCACGAGCAAGTTCGAGCGAGTTTTCATTGAAACTCGACTCGTCTTGAAACAGACATCTTTGAGCTCGACTCGAGAACCCGGCTTGAAAAATTTCCTCCAAGTCGACTCGAATTTCACTCGAGTAGTCGAGCCAAAACGAGCCAAATACTGTGTGCAGTTTAAAGTACTTTCTTCAAGTATCCTGCACAGAGGATATAATTATTATCAATGTTACTACTACTACAACATTATTATTATTATTATTATTATTATTATTATTATTATTATTATTATTATTATTATTATTATTATTATTATTATTATTAAAATGTCCATTTCTCTGAGTCTGTGATGGTTAGAAACATGAAATTTAGCATATCGACTTATTTAAAACAATTAGATACGTGTTTCAACGCTTTTTGATATTTGACCTAGAACGAAAGAAAATAGGCGAGAACAAAAACAGATGGGGTGCTACAGTTATTATAATAAGATGTCTGTATCTCGTAGTTTCATTAACGTGAGACGCATAAAATTTGATATTTGAACTTTTTTTTACTTAAAAAAAAATAAGTGCGTATTTCATCGTTAAATTTTATATTTGTCGAGCAAGAGAACAGATCTAAGAAGAATAAGAGGTCGCGACTGCAATTGCCTTATTATAACAATATGTACATAGCTTCAGATATATGAAATTTGATCTCATGAGTTGTTAGCGGTTTTGAGGCTTGCCAATCATATGATGATTTATCGTGATATACGATAATTAATGCCATTGCGACAAATGCCACACCTTTTTGTCATTCATCGGCCCGTTGGTACCACGCTGGCATTTTCAGCCCCTTTTGAGAAAAAGTTTGTAATTTCTACCCAATTCAGCATACTTGTCACCAGTGGCGTATTTATGATTTTGTTTCGGAGGGGGCTTTGCTAACTTTCGGGGGGAGGGGCTTTGCCTGAAAATGTGAAAATTCTGCAAGATATTTCATATACTTTACTATAGTAAGTAAGATTTCGGTGGAACTTAAACCCGGAAGCCCCCTAAATACGCCACTGCTTGTCACATTTTCAAAAGTGTCGGTAAGACTTTTCCTACATCTCAAGTTACTCATACTGTGTGTTGGATTCTTAAAAAATGCTGTCTTTAAAAAAAATTCCTGTATTCTATTATCTTCCTTCAGTCTTGAAATAAGCGAGAATAAGGGGCAATGATTTATATGAGGCGCATCCAGAAAGTAAGTTTCCTACGCGTCCCATAGCTAGGAAATGGTATGTTGCGCGAAGCGACTACGTGTACGTGAGAGAGTAAAGTCCTAGCATGGCGCATGCCCCAGCGGAACTTCCCTAGTGCTCTCAGTAGCGTCGTGGCAGTGGTTGAAGGAGGACGTTCCTATTCCAGCTCCCGCCGCGTGTGAAGTGCGAGCAGTGATAAAGTTTTTGAATATACAGGGCATAGCACCAATCGAAATCCATCGTTAGCTGTGTCAGGTCCATGGGCCTAACGGCATGAGGAAGGAGTTCCTGCAGATTTTCCGCTCCTTATTGCACACCACTGTAACGGAGTGCCTGTTGATCAAGAAGTTTTGTGTTGAAGCACCTGACCCTAGAGCACAAAGCAAGGCGCACAGGGTCAGCATTGGCATTTTTGCAACGATACAACTCGTATTTTAATATTTTATTATAACGTATTGTTTACACACGAACTCGGAGATGATTGATTTGTTCCTCGTTTAATATAGGCCTATATATATTTTTTTTCATAATGGCCATAATACCGTTTTGGTGGTTACTTTCAAACAGAGCCGCGTATGGTTTCCTTACAATACATACCGTAGACCAGTAGTTCCCGAAGTGGGAACCCCTTTAAAAGTTTTTTTTTTTTTTTTTTTTTTTTTTTTACTAAAAACAAAGCAATTAGAAATTATACCTACGTTTATAAATTTAAATGTTTTCCTACTTTTCTGCCCTGAAGTTAGTCAATCGTTATACAGGACTACTTCAAGTGACAGAAATTTCTTCTTTCTCAGGGCACTTTTTCAAAAACAATTATACGTTAACTGTATACGATGCCTCGAAATTTCATGGATTTCATCTTCAAGTGGTGAAAAGCATCCACCACTACCACCAATTCCAGATTTTAAAAAAGAAGAAGAAGAAGAAGTAAATGTTAGTCATTCCTGTGCTTTTAAACATCAAGCCTCTCCCCAATTCTGGGGTTTCTAGAAAAAAAAAATGAGATACCCCTCCGAAAATATGTACCTATATCCACCACTGCGAGTAACTCTTGGCTCAAATTGGTTTGGGTGTGCGCTGTGAGTACGAAGAGTTGTCTAGAAAGGCATTGCAACATTTGATGCCTTTCCCTACCACTTATTTATGTGAGCAGATCGTTTCTGCTCTTTGCAGTATTATTACCTTAAAGTGAAAATGTCTTAATGTGGAATCGGACCTAAGATTGATGGTACAACAAAAATTATACCAGATTTCAATGCAATTATGGGAAAACACAGAATTTCATTCCTCATATTAGTGACACCACATTTGAAAACGTTGTTTATCAAGTGAATTTCCTTTTTTAAAAAAAATAATTTTTAGTCTTGAAAGTTACTGTATTTTCAACTGAAACTTCGTTCACTGGGAAACAATCATGTATCTTTAGAATAATTACTTATTGCATTATTTTTCTTGATCTTTTTTCTTGTCAGTGGTAATTCTAATTAGTGAAATTTCAGATAGCATTGCAAGCGGGACCGCAGATCGCTCCCCGAATGAACAAGGGGTCCGCGTTATCGAAAAGTTTGAGAACCACTGCCGTAGACGATAACTGTTTTCCCTTTCAATTTGCGGCCTCTGTTATATTTCCTATGTGCTAGAAAAGTTTCATCTACTTCCATGGTTGTTTTGTTTCCTCCTATTTGGCTGTTTTCAAACAGTAATTTTTGAAAAGAGCACTTACTTGATTTGGACTCTCGGAAAAGGGCGGGGGGGTGGGTAAAAGGAATGTTCTAGAACTTTACCTCTTTTAGTTTCGTGTTATAGAACTATGTATTACACTGGTGTAAAATAATGAATTCAGTTTGTTTCAATTTGGTACTATTTTTCAGCACACTTCAGAGCTAGGATTGTGGCAACACTGCCTTGCTAGAATAGGTGAATATATGGTAGTTTTAGAACGCTTACTTTTTTTCCAGCTTTTGAATTTGCAGATAAATTGTAGATGTGCATTAAACAATTATAAAACACACACACACACACTAAGGTTTCTAATCATCATTGCCGCTAAAATAAATCAATAACGATTTGAGAATTGGCGAATAACAACCCTGCATCAATTCTTTAAAATCAATTATGTTTACGAAGGGGTGGAAATATTATTGTTGTTCAGACTACAACAATACTCTGTAGTGTTAATAAAGATTTTTTAAAATGATTAGGACAGTGACGCCGATTTGGAGTTCGTAACTGAAGATTAGAAAATACTAGATATGTTTCTATAATTATCACGTGCATAACGAATATACGAGTTTTTTCAATATACAACCATTTTAAAGAAGAAAATTTATAATTTTGTTCTCTGGGGTTGGCAACTCATGAGGTTTTAGATGTTTGACCTAGAATAGAATAAAAAAAATGTTCGGATGCTTCTTTCAGGTGCCCATACAGGGTGTTCGAATTCACTGCGAGATTTTGAGAAAATGATATGAAATGAAATCTTTCAGTTTAACGTCCCACGTTTATGTTTTTTGTGGTAAGGAAGACAGCAAATGAATTATGATGGAAAAAATTGTGGAATGATAATGTTTGAGGAAACAGGAGTATCCCAAGAAAGCCCACGGACACAATGTAGTCCATCACAGACTTACTTGGCCAGGGATCGAAACCTTCTATTATTTTCTACACGCTTTACCACTTCTTCCCAAATCATTTGACCTAACCGTTCACATTTTTAGTTATTTCCAGCCATGTTCTATCCACAGCTTAAGCTAACATTTCCTCATTGGATTTTCGTTCCATCAACTTAGCTTTCTCCATTCTTTTCCAGATTCACATTTTGAATGTTTCAGTTTTTTCTTTTTTTTTATTCATTCTTTCGTGATTCCACGTTTCGATCTCGTACAATACAATATTTCTCATGACCATTTGAAAAATCTTTTCCGTAACTATCTATTTAGCGATTCACGAAATATGGTTTCTTCATCGGAACTGAGTTTTCCACCTTTATTTTTATTGACTTTCAAGTTATCGAAAGTTGCTATTCATAATTTATTGTATGAGTTTCAAAGTTATTAAAAATTTTGTTCATTTACTTTATACAGTTATCGAAAGAACGCTAGTAATAATTCATTGTATCCTTTTCAAAGTTATCAAAAATTTTATTCATTTACTTTAAAGTAATCGAAAAATCACTCGTATTAATTTATTTTATTCTTTTCAAAGTTATTAAGAATATTATTCATTTACTTTATAGTTATCGGAAGATCGCTAGTAACAATTCATTTTATCCTTTTCAAAGCTATTAAAAATTGTATTCATTACTTTAAAGCTATCGAAAAATCACTAGTAATAGTAATAATCGGTTATACCCCTTTAATAATTATTAGAAATTTTATTTCTCGAGTTCTAAATTATAGAAAAACCACTATCAATAATTCATTGTATTCTTTTGAAACTTACTAAAAACTATAATCCTTCAGTTAAAGTTATCGAAAAATCAGAATGAAGAATTGATCGTATTCATTTCAAAGTTATTAGAAATTTTGTTACCTATCATGAGTGCCATTTATATATCTACAGTGATTAAAAAGGACCAATTAATTGCTTTTACCTTATTGTTTAAAGTTGTCGTAAATTCACCTTAGCAATTAACTACTTGTACTATTTTAAAAGTTTCAATTCTACTATTATAAATTTAAAAATTTCTATTTAGGCTATATAATTATCACTTTCAGTGTTACCATTTGCTTGAATAAAGTTAACCACCACGCATCAGCATCTGCCAATTAGGCCTGTTTGTATTTTATGTACACGGTGTGCTATTCTAATTAAACTTATATGCATATCTGCTGTATTCTAGGCTAAATAGATATTTAAAAGAGTGATATGATAGTCATTAATAAATTAACTAAAACGAAATTTGGATCTAAATTGACTACCTTTTTTTCAACGGAAAATATTTCATGAAACATGTGGCCAATTTACAAGTTCGCTAAGTTGGCCACCCGGGTTTATTTTCAGAGATACGCCATCAATTAAGCACAAGGCGAAGGCGGAAGGGGTTGCCAGCTTACATATTTTACTTGACAGTTTTGCTTTAAAAATTCGTGTCCACATACTCCTTTTAAATGGTTACATTGTTGGTAGTGTAAACAGGTCCAATAAAGTCATTTCAGATTTGCTTAGAGGAGGGGGGAGCAAGACTCGCAGTTATGCATAGAATCACCAGATATAGCTCAGAGGCCATTTTATACTTTATATCTAACAACAACAATAACAATGGAAAGAATTTAGGCCAAGCCCGGTTTAGTAGGTACCATCCCGGCATTTGCCTAGTAGGACTGAGGAAAATTCTGGAAAAGCCCCAGTCAGGATGGTCGGCGGCGGGAATCGTACCCACGACCTCCCGACTGCAAAGCCAACGCTCTACCAATTGAGCTACTTCGCTCTGTTAAAGGGAAGCAATTTGCCCCCTCTTGCAGCTCCAAATAATGGCCATGATCGTGGGTAATAAATTTAAATACATTTTTGGCTTGAAATAAAATTTAGAATCAGGTTAGTAATATTTCATATTTGTTTGGTCTAAGCCCATCTAATGATAAGAATATATCTTTTCTTTTTTAAAAAAAGAATTGGTTGGCCAGTTTTCTTTAAAAACAAGGGTTTACTTTATTTATGATGCTTCTCAAAATATCTATTATCATAGACCTGTTGTTATATTTTCATTTGGAAACCTTGTGCGTAGATAGCGTATACATGTGTAAGCTAATGCTAAATTATTTCAAGAGATCACTAATTAATACTGTGTTTTTATTTATGTTTTTTACAGGGAAATGCTGCTGTTCCAGCAATGCGCTACCGAAGAATGAGTTGGAAAATTACTAGTCTGTTATTCGTGGTTCTCTATTCAGTGCGAAAAAAAAGCAAGATAACTATACACACATATGACAATATAGGGAAGTGTGTATGTGTGTGTGTGGTTTAAAGTGGTTGTGTTGTTTTATTAATGATTTGAAAAATAAAATAAAAAGGCAGAAACACATGTGGACAATACTACTGTAATATGATGTTGCAGTGGACACAATCTTTTCCGTGTTGATTATGTTTTACAAGTGTCTCCTGGTACAAGCACAATTTTTTTTAGGAACATTTTTTTGCGAGAGAGGGGAGGGGGTTGAAAATGTGTTGCGTTGTGTGTTGCTGCTGGCAGCCATCTTGACTCCAGCTGGCTGGCGCCTATGAACAAGAGAGTTTCGTCCGAGGGGAGGCGGAGCGTGAAGACGTCATTGATCCCGACCCTTACGTGTGAAAAAAAAAACATAGCATTTGGAAACGCCCACATTTGTGTTGAAAAACCAGGTAAGTTTTTCCTTCCCCCTACTTTTGTATACTATGTATTTCATCTTGTTGTATTATTTTATATATTAACACAATTCATTCATTTAATGCTTTGATTACAAGCTGGACCTCGCTTCTGTATACGTCGACGCAACAAACGGATTGTGTCCCAGCAAAATGCTTGGTAACAGAGCGTCAACAGAGCTTTAAATTGTGTCCTATAAACAGCGATTTCAAAGATTGCTTATTACTTTGTGGGCAATTAATTGCACAACGATAAGACGCGATCTGTTTGTGTATAAAACGAACCAAAGGCTGTTCTGCTTATGTATGCACAGCGATACACGTCTCTCATTAAATACGAAAGAAAAAAAGTGCCTCAAATACGTCAACAATCTGGTTTTTAAGTGGTATGTCATGTTTTGCCAGATGCAAAATGTCTGTTCCAATATTCTGCGCCACCTTCCTAAGCACTTTATTTACAATCTGATAAAATTTACGACTGGTTTACTCAGCACCCACGGGCAAACTATTTTTTGATTCACGCTGCAAGCGAAAACGTTTTCACAGCCTATATTTGTAACACAAGCTCCAATTTCGGCAAACAACACTCAATTTTTATTTTCTCTTTCTTTTTTTATATTTTTTATCGTTTATCCTGATTGTTACATAATACCATAACTCTTACTTTGAGTATGAACATAAATTGGCGCGTACTTAAGCGAGTAATTACAGTCAGTACTTACTTAGACCTATTCCTATTTCAGATGCATATTTAATGACAAAATACATTCTGTGCGTTAGTCATAGATATTGGTGTGAAGTTTATTCGACCTTCAAAAGCTGTCTGAAATACGAATCGCTTTTTGAAATTACTGTATAGTGCGTATTAACATCTATTTATGCGTTTACAGTAATCGAATCGGGACGGTATGAGCTTGGTATGGCGTGCTGGTTAATACATCAGAAGCTATACCAGCTGTAGAAATTTTAAGATAAGCTGTAAGACAGGTTTTTTATTATACTAACGTATCGCTAGTAACTTATTTCCAATTCGACTACAAATTTGCGGCTACAGTACAGAGTATTTTACGTAAAACAGTGAAAAAATCTATAACAAATTTATATTTTCTGCAGCATTGTCCCAGTCTTGGACCAAATTAAATTATATCCTCCTAATGCGAAGTGCCTAATGAGGAGAAGTTAATTAAGCAATACTAAATTGCTTTCTAAGTGTTTTATTATTATTATTATTATTATTATTATTATTATTATTATTATTATTATTATTATTATTATTATTATTATTATTATTATTATTATTATTATTTCATTGGTTGTATTGATTTTTTAGAACTTCCATTTTATTTCAAATGACTTGAAGAGTCATTGTTGCCCTTTTGACTTCTTACAAAATAAAATAAATTCTGAATAAGACAGTACAATTTCAAACCTATATATTTATCACGTGTGATACAGTTTCGGCATGTTAGCATAATGCCTATAGAAAAATATTAGACACATCATTACCAACAGTGTTAATAGTTTCGGCGTCGTTACAATGCCGAAACTGTAAAATATTTGGTAAACATATATTTTACAAACTAGTATATACGCAGATCCAGTCCATATGAACATCGTTTCTAAGAAAGCATTTCAATCCAGTATAAATTTGGACTGTCTTGCCCCCATTGAATTCGCCCTTGGACTTATCTATTGGGCTACACAAGGTCAACTACCGGCTAGAGATCATGTGGTTCGGATCCTATGTTATGATCTACATTTCATATAGTCTCGGTGTTGAAATGGTCGCAAAACCTTAATCCTACTATCCAACCAAGAAAGTCAAGTGAGTAAAATATACGAGTTCGAACGTTTAAAAAAACATATGAATAATTTGTAGATGCATGAAGTTAAAATTCTATTACTTTGCGTATTATAAACCGAAGATCTCTTTAGATTGAATTCCTAAATACTAAAACCAATAGACCTATTGTGTTATTCTTTTCTCATACTAAAATCAATACACCTATTGTGTTATAATTTTCTGACACTAAAATCAATAGGCCTGTTGTGTTATTATTTTGTGATATTAAAATCAATAGACCTATTGTGTTACTTTTAAATAGTAGAGCTACTAAAATCAATAAATCTACTATGTTATTCTTATTTGATAATAAACCAACCAAAAGCCATAGACCTAATTTTGTTAATAGATCAATTATCTTTTTTGTCTGGACTCGAGTACCGGGCTGATAGGTTATACTATGTATGTCCACTAAATTATTGTGGGTATTGTAGATTGAATTCTAACAATTGCAGAAAACAAAGTCTAAGAACTTTTCGTTGCTATCTGAGCAAAACGAACTTTTTGTTTAATTAACATTTTTTAACTGCTTGCACATTGAGCAAGAGAAGAAATTAATAAAATTAATTGAAGAATAATTGCCTTTAGAGACATCAAGTGGTTAAAAGAAAATTTCCTATAATTTGTACAAAGCCCAGAATACATTCCTTTCTTACCTTAAATTGTTGAAGGCAGCGTGATTTGTGAGATGGTCCGCAGGTTGGCCAAAGATAATAGATCAGCTCTATAATTAGAGAATTACATTTTACCAAATTTTTGTTTGGTATTTTCGTGGAAAAAGTAATAAAACAATCTTCCTTATTACAAAAAAAGGGGGGAAGATATTAACTTTAATGGTAGTGCTAACAGAAACGAAATTTAATTTGCTAACTTCGAAAATACTGTTTTTTTTTTAAAAAAAAAAAAAGCTGATTTTTGTAAAAATGACAATTTTTAGGTTAATTCATGATAAAATCATATACAGCTAATTCAAGAATCTTTATTGAGATTCTAAATAATCGCCGATTAAACATCATAGGTTATTATTTAAATTTTGAAAGATATTTCTTTTGGGTGTTTGCAAAATGAAAATCTTCAAGTAACAGATATTCACCAATGTTTATTTAAAAGTGTATGGTAAAATGTACACATTCCTAGTAATAAACGTTAAATCCAACATGTCATGAATAAGGATAATCGTTAAAATATACATTGGGAATATTACCATAAAAATGAGACATCTATTGAGCATCATTTCTCCATTGATTTTTCTTTTTAAAAAAACTTTCAAATTGATTAATATTTCAAATATCCAATAATTTCAAATGTTTTAAAATTATCAGTGATATACATTTTATAGAGAGTACGGTCAGACCACCAGAAGCATAAAATTACGACCGAGTTGAGCATATGCATCTTCGCTTCCTTATGTCTCTTAATCTCTTGAATATATAATGAAATCTATCTAAATAGGCTATCTTGATAATATCTCTCTTAATTTCTCAATATACAGTGAAGTCTGTGTAGGGTAGAGATGTCACAGGTTCGAATCATGCTCTGGGCATGGTACTTATGTATCGTTGTTTCACTGTTCATTTTGCCATAATAATTTATTTCTTATCGCCTGCTTTAGTCTAAAAGGACACGCGTGTTACGTATATAAATCTCATAAATTAATTCTAATATTACTGTTATTCAAGGACAAAAACAACATCTTATTCTACGGGGGAAAAAACTACGTTTTATATATAGATAGATTCTCAAGAGATTTAATTTGTTAAGTAAGTAAATGATCTTTAAGTAACCTTGGATACTAAATTACTGTTCCACAAACGTCTCCAGGTTACAACACCAAAAGCGAAGAAAAAATTATTTTTCATGACATGGCTGTACAGAAATGTTAATAATATTAATACACGTACAATTCTTTTTTATTTATGCAATGTATGATCTCATTTAGAATATGAAATTGTCATTTGGAATTGAGACCGTAAATATTTTACAAATGTACACAATCGATTCAAAACAATTTCCAGTTATTGCTAAGGTGGAAATTTAAGTTATTTAATGATATGAATCTAACCAAGATACGCAAGTATTTGAAACAATTATCTCTGGGACAGGCGTTTTTTATTTGAATTTTTTTCATAACATTCTTCATAGTTTTATTTCGCTTAGATAGACTTATTTCGATAAAGGTTTCTTATTGTCAAACTAGAAATATTATTTCTTTTGTTTGCACGAAGTATCTTTCTAAATCTATTTATAATTGTATAGCAACAGTGAACACATTTCATACCGTCTTACATCAATTTCGATTCACACTTTCTATTCGTTAGGAATTTCTAAAGTTTCATAATGGTCGTTAATTCTTTGCTTTTTTAATGTTTCTTTGCGTTATCTTTTCTTCCTTTCTCCTTCCTTTCTTATGGATGAATTTATTTTTTGATGGCCATTTTTGTTATGTGTGTTTTTTTTTTTTGCCACAAATTTGTATCGATTTTGAAGTTATTACTTGATCATCAGTTTGTATTATCTGTATTAATACTACTACATGTGCAAGTTTGATTTACGTACTCTTGTTTTATCATACTTTGATTTTTCTCATTAAACTTGGAATATTTGAATCTGCAGCATGATTTGTATGATTTTATTATTGTATATTTCTTATCTATTTGTACATTTTTTTAAAAAAATATAGATTAAGTCATTCTTGGCGCATATGTGGCTTCCCAAACTGGTTGCTGAAAAGCTAACTCTTTCAATGTTTTTGTTATTATTATTTGCAAGAAAATTGTTGTTTGTTATGCATAGCAAAACTTGAAATAAGTTTAAAACTTCATTTCGATGACAACATACGTAATTAATTATCTCTAAACTTTTTCAATTTCGTTTGAATGATAACTTACAAAATCAATTTTCTTTATTTAAGAAAAATCATTTGAATTATAACTTACATAATTAATTTTCTCTAAACTTTTTTAAATTTCATTTGAATGATAACTTACACAATTAATTTTCTCTAAACTTTTTAAAATTTAATTTGAATGATAACTTACATAACTTATTTTCTCAATAACTTTTTAAATTGACTTTGTTTATATTTAAAAAAAACATACGAACATTTCTACTTCATTTTATTTTTAAAAAAGCAGGAAATTGTATTTACTTGAAGTAAGTGTAGTTGCTTCAGAACATGGGAATACAAATGTTTAAAAAACGCTAAAAGTAGTGATTTCTCAAAAATGTTTTCTAGAAACATTTTGATAGATGTTTTGTTTTTGTTTTTTTAAGAGAAAGTACTTATCTCATGGATGCCTATCTGAGATATTTTTTAGATTGTAAGACATAATGACAGGATTGCATATTTTCAAATATTATATTTTGAAATAAAACGATTCTTTTATAACACCCTATAACAATTTAAATGATTTATTTTGTAGAGTTTCATATATATTTTAAATAGTCGATGTGTATCATATTGTTAATATCATGTCAGGCACGTAACTAGGAGTGACTATGGGGATGGGGTGTTCAGCTCTTCTGCGAGCAAATTCAGCCCTCCTAAAAATTTGTTTGTTGGTACGTTAAAGTGTAAAGTGAATTCAAATTAGCCGCTACAATAATCTCAGTATTCTGCGTAGTCACCTGTATCATACGATTGTATATTTTAACATTAGTTTAGAATTCAGTAAAAAAAAGAAAAGAAAAGAAAAGAAAGAAAGAAAAAGAAAAAGGAGAAGAAGAAATGTGACGTCCCTCGAAACCGGGGCCAGAAGTAATCGTTTGACCTTCATGTCTGAAATATAATAAATATAATAATATAGAAAGTTGTTCCAACTAACAATTAATTCAGGACTTGTGAATTATTTTCCTTCCTTGTATTATAATGAAATCTCTCTCCGCTAGATGTAGGCAAATTTCTTATGTATTTAGTACTATATTGGAAACAAAATTTGTACATTGCCTATTACTTCTACCTGAAATTTGTTGCAATTTAGAAAAAGTAATGACCAGCTTTTTATTGCTATGCACATTACTACGAAACTTACATTTCGGGCTAAACTTCTTTTAATGTTAGATTGTGCTTTGGAAGTGGTCAGCAAGATAAAAAAAATCCTAATGAACGGAAAACATTGTTATGAAATGTACCGCATTCAAAACATGTCCCAGCAGTGTCATCAACGTTGACGAAAGAAGGATATAATATGATGTTTCTAAAACCCATAAAAATTACTTTATCGATTCTGTCGCTAACTTGGCATGATTCTTTACCTCCAATCGTACTTTTTTAGTTCGATGTTAGCTAGCAATTGATATATGATTCATTTTTGCGTAAATACAGTTGAACAAAAATTGAATCATAATATCTATTGTGCTGTATGTCATTAACCATACTTTGTTCTGTCGTCTTTGCTATTGTCGTAATGAAAAGCTTTTGATTAGTGTATAATTAAATCAATATATGATTCAACTGAATAGGTTGCTTATAGGTCTTATGGGAAAAAAGTAGTTTTCTCGGAAACAGCGCATCAGAATTTACACTTTCTCATTTAATTATCTCAGTACAATGAAATCTGTAGATTATTATATGGTATGTCTCATCGTAAGGCATTTTTATTTATTTATTTATTTATTTTTCGTTAACCCTAAATAACAGAGTTGAGTTAATATAATGTTCGCAAACAAATTACGCAAATCATGTTTTAATATTACGCTACACATTCGCTAAACAACAAGAATTTTGTTTTTTTTTTTTTTCCTATACAAATAAAAGATATATACATTTTTAAAGGAGACGAAGCTGTCGATCAAGGACGGTAAATCTAGCTGCTCTCCGTTTGAAGCAAAGTCCCGAGAATTCCCCGTTCGCGTCGGTCTACAGTAGTACTGAAGGACTCCGACACAAGAAAGGAATTTGTAGAAACTATTTATTAATTGTAGATCTCATAAATCTCTTAAAATAATTTAAAAGAGTGTTATATAAATATTATATAAAAGAATTTCGTATAAAAAAGGAAAATGTAAAATATATTAGTAGAAGTTTTTAATATACAACTGTTTTCATCTTAATATTGCTGATTCTACCTTCGGAAGTACGTCTAACTTCAGTAAAAATAAATAAGAGTAAGTAAAAATAGGTAGAACTAAGGAAAATAAGTAAAAATTAGTAAAATAAGTCAAACATAAATAAAATAAGATAATAAAGATCATTTCGGAAGTACGTGTAACTTAAATAAAAATAAGAATAAGTAAAAATAAGAAAACATGAGTAAAATAAGTAAAAAAGATAGGTAAAAATAAGTAAAATAAGCAAAAGTATGTGAAACTAAGTAAAAAATAGAAACAATTAAAAAATAAGTAAAATGAATAAAAAACAAGTAAGTAAAAAATAATTAAAAAATAAAAAATATTCCGGAAGTATGTGTAACTTAAATAAATATAAGAATATGTAAAAGTAAAAATAAGTAAAGACAAGCAAAAATAACTAAAATAAACAAAAATAGGTAAAAATAGTCTAAATAAAATAAGCAAAATGCGTAAAAAATCAGCAAAAATAAGTAAAAATTAAAAATGAAAATATGTAAAAATAAGTGAAAAAAGAAATAAAAATAAAAATAATTTTGTAAGTACGTGTAACTTAAGTAAAAATAAAATCTAACGAAAGTAAACACTTATTTCAATGTGTGTGAATCGTAAGGGAAAGACAAAACAGTAGTTATCGTTGTATGTTGTTACATATGCAATATGTAAATAAATAAATAAATAAATAACAATTACTTCCACAAAACAAAAAGTGTTAATTATTATTAGTAACCACGACATGTTTTTTTTTTCAGAGTCACAAAATTTCTTTTCTTCGATTTTTTCTAAAGCACCAAAAATGAGTGTGTTAGTGAGAACCGTACGCGGGCCACAAAATAAAAAAAATATAATATCAGTATAAGTATCAATGCTTCTCGTAGAGCATCAAGTTTTAATTTTACATATTAATTGCTTCCTTTGCATTTTCTCAAAAACTACTCATAAGATTTTAGTCACGTCTTTCATTTTGTTCAGCTCAACAAAATGGATTGATATATATATATATAATCTTTGGACAATTTTTGCCCGTTAAAGACTAATAATATTGAAGAATTACTAATGTGTGTTACAGTTTCGGCACTGTATCATTGCCTTCATCAGACGATTTGCTATGGTGAAATTTTATGTTGAAAAAAGTTCTTTGAGGTGGTAGATTCACAAACGAAAACTATTTCCATTTTAATTCTATTTAAAACTTGTTTTTAATTATTTTTTTTTAAAGAAATAGGTTATGATGTTTTCTCAAAAATTAGAAATCACACGAATAAATTTATGGTGTTTACTTGCAATTTACTGTCATGTATTTCAACCGTGTTTAGCTAATAATGTGTAATTTTATACAAACATAGTTGTTGTTTAATGCTGATTCAGGGGTCTCATTTCCTGTCACAAAGTAATGCATCTCCGTACGGGTAGCATGCTGACTGTAATATATAATATATAGTTGATTAAAGTCCAACTAGGTAATTCAAAACGTAAGTTATTTAATCGGATCAAAAATCAACTCTTTCTCAGTAAATTCTTTTAATGAATCGTGATACTGAATAAAAGAAAAAACACTTTTAATAAATTTGGCAGTAGAACAAAAGAGGATCCAAAGATACACCAGATTCGATAGGTCTGATTCAGCTGATCAAAATGATACGTGTATCGGTACGTGTAAACTCTCATGCGCGGTTTTCGAGATAATGGAGAAAACCTTTTTTATATGTGTGAGCCGGAAATATTATGCTGGACGATTACGACGCCATCTATTAAGATTACACTGAAACTAAAGTACCGTACCCTTGTCTTGTTGGAATTTAGGTCATACCCTGTTGTAATAAAGAACGACAAACGTCACAGTCTCTGTGTCTCGCAAATTTCTAATAATAAACATATATGTTAGTGGATGTCGCTATCTTCACTAGCACTTGCCTACCTGAAGCAAATAGATGTATCTCTGCGTTATCACATGTTAAACTGTGCAAGCAATTTGTCTATTTAATACTATTATTGAAGCTTTAATTGAAGCTTTAAAAATATATTATTTCATCTTAATTACAGTGTTTCGAAATAGAACAAGAGCAGTGGCGGTTTTAAAAAATAAAAGCTGGGGTTCTGCCAGAACCCAGACTATGACAGGTATATCACGAGTTATAAACTTTCAAATATAAGTATTAGCTTCAATAATTTTTGTCACTTAAAAACCTGGGGATCTTGGCCTCCAGCCCCGGCCTGGAGCCGCCACTGGGCAAGAGTCGTAATTAGGGCGTTTGAATTAGGGCGTTAATATTTGAGTAACTCGGGCGGATATAGTTCGATTTGTCTCATTTCCTAACTTTGGGTGTAAACTCGAAAACAAGGTTAACAATTGCCATGCAATTCAATGCAATGACACACACGAAATAAGCATCCCCTGCAATGTACAGGTATATTTTCGAAATAAAACTACCTACATACTCTTATGTGGTTCATTCACAGCCTATTGCACTTAATAACTCTATTTCAGCAGACTTGGTGGTAACTCTTATGTTCTCCCGAGCCATTCATTTGTGTAACTGCAATTTGTTTAGCCATCTAATAAAATAATTGCGTGCATTTGGTGCAGATATAGTTTAGTTACTACAACCACTCTCATTTTGATTAAGGATGCAGGCCAAAAATAATATTAGCCCTAATGAATTCTCTGTGCTCGCACCTATATTAATATGTCGATCTTTGATGAGGCAACGGACCAATCGACCTAAAACAATCTATTTTTAAATAAAGTCCAATTACTTAACAAAATTTTAAACAAAAATATGTTTTGTAAGCTAAGTGATTCCCATTATTATTTTTTGTGATACAACTAGGGATGCGCACGAGACGAGTCGAGACAGGATTTTCCTGACGAAGTTCGAGTCGAGACACGGCTGTTCCAATAGAGAAATATACATTTTTCGAGTCGAGACATCACTTTTACAACACATTTTCGAGACGAGCCAACCACAAATCTTGTCTCGTGTGCATTCCTAGATAAAACGTTTAGTCATATCTAGATAGAAAACACTACTCATAACTAACGTACAGTAGACTTTTTTTAATGAACAATATAATTACCTAATGACCTTTGGTGAACATGTTATCGTTTCCTTCTCATAATCTTGAAGGTTTAAGGTTTGAATCTTTCTTGCGGGTTGTTGACTCGGAGTTTATTCCTCAGTCTCATAACTCGTATGGTATTTACATAAGCTCTTCCAACATTTCTTCTGGTCCTAATAGGTAAAATGATTGTCTTAGTTAGGGTATAGTTGGAAACACTGTTAGTAATCAAGTAAATTAAACAAAATTTACTGTTTACAAATGTTAGTAAGTGAAATTTTAAGTGTTTCCGAAACATTGCTCATTGGTAACAAATTTTCTCAACCAACTTGTATTATGAGTGATTTAGATTAAGTATTGCTCAGTAGAGGGTCCCGTTTAGCGTATTTTTAAGTATCCCAACTAAGTTTCTACCATGTAAACTAATAACTGACTTAAATACTTGGATTTATTTTGTATAATACGCTCTCCTAAAATTTTTATGTTATCACTTTCACTAGATTATATCAATTAACCTCCTGAGACCCGAGCGTTTATTTGTCAAGAACTTTTGATGAAATTTTGTATATTAGGTAACAATAGACCCTATATTACATATTTAAAAGCCACTTTGTCACTGCTTTCCTATTGATCGGTAATGGGTCGAATTGTATGCAGTACTTTGGGTCTCAAATTGCTATTAATTGCATACAATACACAAGGAAAATTCTATATTTTCCTTCGTAATATAAGCATAAAATATGTAAATCATTAAACTTGAAATTTACTTCGCCATGTTTTATTTTCTGAGAAATTATACAATCAATGTACCTGGATCAGATGCGTCCATAACCCCAATTGTCTTCTTCCCGGCTTCAGCAGACAATAGAGCCACCTGTAGGTAAAAACAAAAACCAGCTGCCTTTTCTGCAGTAATTTCGACACTTCGCGAATACAATAACCGAGATTCGGGCATGTTCTTAAATATTCGTACCATGACGGGCGTTCGAAGAACGCATTGTATACAATACGCAGGGTCTCAGGAGTTTTTTTTTTTTTTAAAAAAAAAGAATTTTAAATATTACAATCTTAATTTCCATTATCAAAATCTGCTTTAAAATATTTTCAGTAAGTGACAACACTTAGTCGCTGCGCCTCTAAGAACTGCTATGTGTTAAAACCACAACTTTTCAGAAGAAGCAAAAAACATTCCAAACTCTTAAAATTTTGCCTTTACACGGTCACACTTGAAAAATACAATAAAATTGGTTCTGCGTATATTATGCACTGGACATTGTTGTAGCTTGGTTCAACAATATTATATTACTATTTTTGTGTCTATTGCGCCTTTATAAGCACATAGAGGATTTGTATACATTAATCAATACGTACATGATGAGAACCTAAACCTTTTAATTTCAATCTATTATTTTTTTCATTGTTGTGGCGAAACAATTGAAATATTAACTTATCACATTATATGGGACGCTACCTGACAGCTTTCACGTTTATTTGTACCTCACAACACATTTTCGAGAAAAAAATGTCACATAGCGATTCTTCGAGGTGCAGCGACGACTTGCTCTTTAGTTCGTATTAATAGCTATTTATCAAGATATATTACATGTAATGTTTCGAAATTCTCTCAGAAATATATATATGAAAGTAATAATAATAGTATTAATTTAGAACTAACTTTTAATTGTATGAATCTGTGCTTCTTTTCTTACCTAGCTAATAAATGAAGTTTTCTAGATCGACAACGAATGAAAAATTAAGGCCTGGCAGCAGTAGCGTAGCCAGGATGTGTGTTTTGGGGGGGGGGGCAAGTACTGTTATAGGTACACATAGAAAAATTACAAACAAAAAAATATATAAACATAAAAAATATAAAAAATTACAAACATCAAAATACCAAAGTACATTGTCGGACCTCTTTTGGGGGGCGGCCCCTCTGGGCCCCCCTTCCCTACGCCACTGCCTGGTAGGGCATTCGTTGCTCAGGAGACGAGAAAAAGGATTTTCTGAATTCTCGATGAATAACTTATCGTCTCACTTTATCATTGTGATTTTATGTCCAAAATTTAAGCCATGATTATTTTTATTAATATCATTTATAAGTTATCAGAAGCCTGTTGCCTCACCAGAGGCCCACGAAGGGCGTGTGACTGATTTTGTATAATGACTTGAATATCTCTAAACGTTAATAGAATCATCACTATGTTTGTAAATTTATGAAATGAAATGAAATCTTTTGAGTTTTACGCCCCACGGTTATGCCGGTTAGGCTAAAGGAGACGGTGATGATGAGAAATGAATGAAATGGTGGAATGAAGAAAGTGGGAGGAAACGGGAGAACCCCGAGGAAACCCACGCACACGATGTTTGTCCACCACAAAGTTCATTTGGCGGGGGTTGGGATCAAACCCGGGACCCCAAGCACCGTTTGTACATTTACTTTATCAATTCATAGTTTTTATAGTATGAATGATGTAACACCTTAATAATGTTTGCGATGTAAACACTTGGTTTAACTTGTATTGCCCACCACTGGCGCAAATTCCGGAGAAGATGAGGGGGACATGTCCCCTCCAGTCTTGGAACTGGGAGACTGTCCCCACCAATAATCCGATTTGAATTTTTTTTGGGGGGGGGATGTGATGATTTGTGTCCTATTGCCAGAAAGATAAGTGAAATGAAATTAATCCCCCCCAGAATAAGCCTTAAATTTGCTCTCCTCCCAATGTTGAAGACAACTCTGCTTCCTGATCCTCCACACAATTGTTTTTCAAGTTCACAAATAGCTATTTTGAGCATCGCTTAACAACAACAACAACAACAAAAATGCGCCGCTCTTACCCACGAGACTCGAGAAATGATAATTTTCATTTCCTGCCTCGTCTCGAAATTAAAATTTTGCGTCTTTTTTTTTTTTTTTTTTTTTTTTTTTTTTTTTTTTTTTTTTTTTTTGCGAGATAGAATTGAGACAAGAAGAAATATTTTTGTATCGAGTGCAAACTATTCATTCTCTTCAGCGTTACGTACTTTTGATTTTCTAGAGTTCATTACTTCATAGTTTAACTATTGCTCAGTTCTTTCACGATGATTAAACATGGTACTATATGTTACAATTACCTACTCGGAATACAACTCAGCTCCAGCATTGCCAGCTCAGTGATTGCTCCACCAAATTTGGGATTTAGACTGTAATTGAATTTTCTTAATATGTAATGGTTAGTGGACGAGATTGTTAACCATAAAATCTCATAACTAGGAATCGAATTAGGACCCCTCACACCAGAGGTTGACAATTACCGCTAAGACATAGTATCTCTTTTAAAATTAACACAATTTAATGAAGCTCAATTTTATGAATGATAGATCTGACCAGTATTAAAGAAACTTTAAATAATAATACGTTAAAATATTATATTTACTTACATTTATGTGATAAAACAGAGCCAGATAGTAAATACAAAGGCTCATTTGTTATTAGGGAACTTGTGGTATAGTTAATCTTTATCAAGTAAAATTCTGATGGGTTTTGAACCATAGTAAATAGAGGAGTTTTCAATATTAGCAATATTGCCCAGCTCTTAATGACGTCACCAATCTTGGCTTGAAATGGAGGTTTGGATTAGGGATGCGTACAAGACGAGTCGAGACAGAATTTTCCTGACAAAATTCGAGCCGAAACACAGCTCTTCCAATAGAGAAATACACATTTTTCGAATCGAGACATCACTTTTACAGCACATTTTCTAGACGAGACAGCCTCAGATCTTGTCTCGTGCGCATTCCTACTTGGAATTGTTCCTCTGACCACACTCTGCATTGACTAAATTCGCTGATCTCACTAGAAACGGAATTCCAATGCAACTCCAAAACAAACTATAGCTCATAGTCATAAATGTATAAGAGTTTAATAATACTTTTGATAAAGAATTTGATTTTTTTTAAAAAATCTCGATTTCATTATACATAACTGGTAGAAATCCCTCTTGTGTTTTTCATTGAGAAAAAAAATACCGTATTCAGTTCTCCCCGTCTGCGTAATTCAGGAATGTAATCAGCATTCCCTTTTCCCGTACGTTTTTTTTTTTCCTTCATTCTTTCTAAGACAAGAAGAATAGAAATGACTTAATTCACTATATATTCTTAGCCTCCTCTTTCCTTCCGCCCCAGTTGTCTTACACACCCGAGCATAATTAGAGCTGTAGACAAGACGATTAGCTTTAAAAAAGTCGAGAAGGGAGAATCGGAGCACAGCGTCCATTCATTTCTGCGAAATACACACTCAGGACTATTAAGGTAAGAAATTACCTTATTCCGACGAACAGTTTTGTTAAGCATGAGTATAACAAGCACAAGGGTCTGCTTCCTTTTTTTTTTTTTCAGGGGTGGTATGGGAGGGGGTACATTTACTATGTTACTATATACTTCTCGTCTTCCGCCGTACAACGTAACTAGCCTGCCAAATTTTCTAAGGAAAATGGAATCCATAAATTTGTATAAACTACGTTTTCCGCTGCGCGTAACCCTTACAGAAACCTGCTTCTCAAAGTAATTCAAATCTACAAAGGGTCTATTTTCTCTCCCATGTTTTTCTCGAATACATATTATAATTTACTGCCAGTAGTACAAATAATTTTTCTTCGTTACAAACAAATGCAGATATATATCTGATAATAAGGACATTTACGTATGGGATACGATAGAAACGGAAAAGGAAATTTATTTCACATATAAAATACGAAGATTGTTCAATAAAATACATCTTAGACATCTTCAAAGGACTATACAATTTTCTGAAATGACTTCATTATTACAAATCTACTACTTAATCCCAGCCTAATGTAGTGTTTCTCAACCGATGTGTCGCAATACACTCGCGTGTCATGACTCATACAGTTCCCTAAGGTGGGTCACGAAATTATAGAGTTTAAAAGTCACGAAGAATTTAATAATAATTAGTTACAATAGAGACAGACTGTACCAGTCAACACCTCCAGAGATAGCAATAATGTTTCATAGAGTCATTATAAAAACTAATTGGTCTCACTATTATAACAGATATTATTATTATTATTATTATTATTATTATTATTAATAATAATAATAATAATAATAATAATAATAATAATAATAATAATAATAATAATAACAAGGAAGTGTGCCGCAGGGGCTGATCCAGGACCGACTTCTGGGGGGGCGGTGGGTTGTCATACTGCTACTTTTAAGGGCTCCAAACTTTGGGATAGGTTTTATTTATATATATAAAATAAGAAAGTTTCATCTTGTGGGGGGGGGGGGGGCGATCGCTCCCCATGGATCCGCCCCTGGTGTGCCGCGATGTCCTGAACGTTGAGTAAAATATGTCTTCATTCAAAAAAGGTTGAGGACCTCTGACCTAATATATAGACATATTTCGAAACTTCGATTAAATATTTCCTTTCCATAGTGGAAGCGTCAAAACTTACATTACGTTACCTTATTATTCGCATTGCTTAAAACATGCTTCCCAACCGGTGTGTCGCGCAGCATCAAGAAATGTAATTTTATGTCACTCAGAAGATTTTATACAACATATTTTATATCTCAGGTGTTTTTAGGGCCCCTGGTTTGATCACAATTCTTGCCAAGTGGGTTTTGTGGTGTATAAATACCCTGTTAGTGGATTTTCTCGGGGTTTTCCGGTTCAGAAAAAATGCTAAGACCCTACAAATATCTCGAAATCGATATCAAGATGCAGCATCAAAGAGAGAAAATCACATAAAATTGTATGGCCACAGTGTTTATTTGTTAGAAGGGAATTATAAAGATTAATCACAAGTTATATTTTAACTAAATAATTTTGGGCCGAATATGTTCCAGATGATCCACACAATATAAAAAGTCAGGTCAGAATATAACTTGTCAAAAATAGAAAATTTAAATTTACCACTATATTTATGCCGCACAATTATGACAAATTATTAATAAGTAATTTCTGTACTTGTTTTTTTTAAAAGCCAGCAATGGAAGTTGTAAGTTAGTTGAAATTATAAACATATATAATAAGCATTAAGTAACAACGACAGAATATAGTTAAGAAATGTCGTTAAGTTAAAATAGCTCTTTGACGGATAAATATAAAGATTTTATGTGATCCTGTCAATTGTTAAGGAAATAAAAAAATTGTGATTGTTAATATTTCACAAAATAAAAATTCATGATCTGCTAAAAAAAAAAAACACCATTTAAACACTTTTAGCACAGATATTGAGGGGAAAATTGATGAAATATGTTACAAAGTGTGCTTCATGTGTCCAAAAGCGTTAATTCTCAGAAAACAATATCTAGTATAATATATTTAAAACACTCCTTCTCTGCAAACAGTTCGAAAACAAAGTGATGACATACATTTTGCACATTTTGTACACACATCTTGAACATCCTTGGACAACACAATATCTACAAGGGGTGAATATGTGTCATCTGCAGATGTTCAAAGAATGTCGGTAATGTGTACTGTCCTGCTGCGTCTAAACATAGTTTCTTTATTTTTTGCAATGTAAATAGTTACAAATAGCGGCGTCACGTGTACACCACGTGAATAAGTTTGGTTTGTATAGGATGATATTCTTTCAATGAGTATTGAAACCGGAAATGATAGTAGATTTCTACTACTTCCGGCTTTAGTACAGGGAGATTAGAGCGGAGATCGAAAGTGTTCTTGGGGTGCTTGATAGATTGCTGGAAACCGCTTCTCGCTATCTATTTCAGTTGTTTTTTTTTCTATAGTGATCAACGTTAAAACTGGAAATGATTGATTTCTACCATTTCTAGTTTGAATAGAGTTTATACTAATTCAATCTTTAAAAAGAAAATAACCTTCTAATAATTCCGGAAGTTTCTTCTATCACTTCCGGTGTTAGTAGAAAATTAAAGATGGAAGTGAAGAAATATATTCTTATAATGCTCAATCGTTGCTATCTATTAAGGTTTCTTTTTATACTGATCGTATGTTGAAACCGGAAATGGTTGAATTTTACCACTTTTGGTGGATAAATTTTCTAAATAATTGAACTCGATTACTAACATTTGACTCTGTACATCGCTGACCAAACTTGATCATGATTCATAAAGTAGTTCTTGATACAGGGTGGTCCAAAAGTAGGTATACACCCCTGCATTGATCAAGTATAATGTTCTATTTTATTTGCTTCTGCTATTCCAAGCTTAAGAGTCTTCATCCCGGCGAAATTAAAATACCGCTAATTTTACAGTAATTATGTGATGTCTTCAAATAGATAAAAAATAATCGAAATGTGGAACAAGAGCGCCCTAGTCAATATTATTTTACATGAGATACCGTTATCACGACTCACTTATCTGCTTTCGATTTCGAGCCATTTTGAAAATCGGCATTTATTTTCGCATTTCTAAACAGCTGAAAACGGAAAGCCACTAGGTGACTTGTGATAACGGTTCCTCACGCAAAATAATATTGTCTAGGGCGCTCTTGTTCCACATTTCAATTATCTTTTATCTATTTGAAGATATCACATAATTACTGTAAAGTTAGCGGTATTTTAATTTCGCCGGGATGAAGACTCTTAAGGTATAGGTTAAAACACATTAAGAACAAATAATAAAGAAACTAGGTCTACCTATTTGATAGCAATAAGAAATGATATGAAATACAGTGAGCTGATCAGTATACGGGACTGTATACCTACTTTTGGGCCACTCTGTATCTGTTTGTCTCCAAATGGACATACGGACACACAGAGTAAATATATAAAGGAGTTTCGGTAAGTCAAGTCACTTAAAAATTAGTCATTTGACATGTTACCTAAAACGTGACAGTGCTTCTTTTTTCTAAAACTATTAACTTTTTTGGACACCTATGTATTACCCTCGTGTATATGAACTGACTTATTTTCCATCTAAGTTATTTCACACTCACAGTACAACAAGGCAAAGTAGACAGTTGTTGGTAAACTCTAGTCGTGTAAAAATTCGATTAGTTCATTATTCCAATAATGAAATTAGTTCATCGAATATTCCTTATTTGAATATTAAAATCAATTAGACCCTATTCAGATATTCATATCTAGCAGATTATCATTGGAACAACAAATTTTCATATTTTTAACAGCTGGCCTTTCTATTTCAACTGTGCCCCTCCTGGTGCTGCTGTCGATGTATGTTTTCAAGTTCCTCCCTCGAAAGAGGAGGGACAAATTACTGGGGCCCAAATCTTTCAATTGTTGGATGCGAAAACGTTGCCACAATGAATTATTTCACGGACTTTACTGTGCTCTGTCTTAGACGCTCTAAGTAGCCTACGTTCTTTACTCGTCAAGACCAAATGACTGAATGACAAAATTGGCAACACAGCTGAAGTCATTCACTTCTTTTCCCTAAGAAAAGGGGAGAGTTTTCCTCCATAAGAGGGATGGCTTGGGTGGGGCCGAAGTATGTTTCGCATATTTTCCAAGGGCACACCTGAAATAAACTGGCTCTAGTAGTTACTTTCGCAGGGCATAATAGAAGAAAATGTTTACATACAGAAAATTTTCCCCCTTAAAAAAAATCAAATATACACCGCAAAACAGTAAATTAGTGTTTGAACATGATTCGGATAATTTTAGAAACATTTTTTTTTTTAAATCATTCTTCAACATGTCTAAAAATGTACTGAAGTGTTCTATTAATGAACAAACATGTCTAAAATGCATCATAGCAGTTCTTAATACGAGCTACCTTAAGAGTGTTCAAAATGTACCTCGATTTTAGAAGTGTCCAGTAAGTATAGGACAGAAACGACTTGTAAATGTGTAAATGGTAATGGGTGAAGTGTTCTAACATTGTTTAGAAGTCGTTTCTGCCCGAATATTCATTGGACACATCAAAAGATTAGGTACATTTCGGACACTCTGAGGGCACTGTTAACCACTGTTAGGAGTCATTCTAATCATTAAGTCATGTATAAAGTCTCCTAAACAATATTTAAAAGTCGTTTCTGTGACTTTATACTCATTGAATACATCAGAAGTTCAGATACATTTTGAACACTCTTGGGGCAGTTCCTATTAAGTGACCACTGCTAGCATGCATTCTGAACACTTTTTTACTTACTGGTAGAACACTGTAGGACATTTTTTAACATTTTGAATAATTACCAAAAGTCGTTTCACAGAAAGGTCCAAGCACTATTTATTTTTTGCAGTGTATTTTCAGAAAATCACCTTTTAATTTAACCGTTTTTTTTTTAATAGTATGAGAAAAGAACTAAAAACTCGTGACTTGAGCAAGTGTAATTTTCTCCTCGCGTTTTATCATGCTTGGCGCCTTATCTGCAGTTGTGCATTCTGCAGGTCAACATCTTTGTAGAGTAGTACTGAAATATTACTACTACATTTTGGATCCAACATCATCTTTCAAATTGAGATGGTTGTAGGTTCAATTCCTCGGGATACCTATCGTGAAAATATGTAATTTCAAACTACTGAAAATTTGAGAATGTTATCTCTGTGAAAAGAGCTTGTAAGTATTGGATTGTTAGCATGAGATCCAACAACCCTTATAACACTTATTTGATTCACATCATGTTTGCACATCGTGTTCTTGCATCGATTACATAGTTATGACGTAACTTTGTTCCGTGAGTCTGTGTCTCCTCTCCCCAGTGAAGTTATGAAGAACAAAGACGTCGAAACGTAATGACCTAATTGGAATTCCATCCACCTAAGCTTCGCCCGGCAATTTACTTTCAGTAAGAGGTCTTGTTACCTTCAAGTAACGACGTAGGACGTCGCTTAAGAGGTGCTGGTTTATTGTAGCGTCTTCACTTCCGCTCTTAATAAGTCTTTCGCTCAGATTTTTTTGATCTTTCAACCCGTTCCGCGTTTTATCCCTTTTTCTAGTAATAAAACTAAACTTTGTAAGTTCTGTGTTCCATTTTTCTCCCTTAGGAAACTCTCTTTGCGCATACAAAATTGTTCATGTTCTTGTTTGCTTTAGACAATTAACCTTAACCAACCCTGAAGTCGCTAAACGCTTCTCTTATTAAGAAGGCTCCTATTGTTTGCTAGACTGTATGAAAACACTGCGAAACCTTCCATCAGAATTAAGCGCATCATGTCAATTTTGTGTGCCATGTTAGGCCTAAGGGCTTGACGCTTTTGAATTTTCGAGACTTCATTTTGTTAATTTGCATACAAAGTGTAAAGACTTGTGGTGTATGCTTATAGATGGTGGGAGAAACAATGGAGCACAAGTTTGGTGTCTGTGTCTTGTTTTTAACTCTATCTACAACTTTACCCCCCAGAAATTGCTTCAACGAATTTGTTCCAACGCGCTGTGTTAGTCAACTAAAAGCCAGTGGTTCGGAACAAAAGAGAACTTAATGGAATGGCTGTTAAGCACTGATGATACGCCATGGATAGATGCACAAGAGAGATACTTCATTCGTCCATAACGTACGTGGCTTTTTTTTTTTTTTTTTTTTTTTTTTTTTTTTTAGTACAATCTACCTATGTAATGTGTTTCATTCGTGTACAGATCTTTTTTCTCTTTGTACAAAACTGAAACGAAAATTTTTATTCTCTTTTCGCTGTCAATGTAAGTGACTGGTTTGACTCCTACATACTTTGGGAAGTCATCTTCTAGCGTGCTGATCATGTAATACGCAAGATACAAACTTTATAATGACTAATGGCTAATTTCTGTCAAGTTCACTTTTGTTTCAATAATTTTTTCGTGTTGTTTGTTTGTTCCATACCTGAACGGTAGATGGCTCTACATTTTTTAAAAAATATGCAGGTATGGCTAGATACGTGCGTTTCCTCAAGAGTGTATTCAAAACCTAGTTTTTTTTTTCTGTGCAAATCATTTGAGATTTTATTATTATGGTTGTTATTTTGACTTTATCGTCCGACTATTATGTTCCGAGACTAAAGAAGACGGTGATGATAATGACTGAAACGGTAGAATGAAAAAGTAGGAGAACTTCGAGAAAACCTATTCGCAAGTTGAGGTTGAACCAGGGACAAAGACGCACTAGAAGTGATCGCTTTACCACTAAGCCACAGCTGTCCCGAAATTACTTTCAATTTAATACTGAAAACCACGTGCTAAACACTAACAGAAAGATCAACACATTTTACTTGCTGTGGCTCAGTGATAGAGCGTTTATTTCTGCTGCATGGGGTCCTTGGTACGATCCCAGCTCACACCCAGTAAGCTTCGTGGTGGACAAACACCGTGTGCGTGGTTTTCCTCGGGGTTCTCCCGTTTCCTCTCTCTTTCTTCATTCCACCATTTCATTCATTTTCATCATCACCATCTCCTTTAGCCTAGCCGTCATAAAGGTGAGACGTAAAACTTAAAAGATTTCATTTCTTTTTTTTTCTTTTTCTTTCTTCTTTCTTTTTTTTCTTTTCTTTTCTTTTTTACTTTACTTGCTTTAAAAAATTAGAAAGGAAAAAGGTCATATTTCCACATTTTCCAGTAAACACGCTTATGCTTCAGTTTTTGCGACCTAAATGTAACGGATTTCGGAAGCAACGAATAAAAACTGGAGCAGCCTATTTCGTTTGAAATTCTTGATTTTAAACTAAAAATGTTGAATTCACTCTATTATAAAGCATATTTACATCGTACCAAATACGTATTTTACGCTGTCAGATTGAATCGTGTCCTTGATTACAAGCATAGTATTGTATTATTTTTCCTTTTTTTAGTGTAATTGTGGATATTAGCCACTGAAGACTTTGTGTTGGAAATGACGAACAATTGGCAACATCGAATCGCTATTACCCATTTTTAATCCGTTAAAACGGGAAATGAATATAACTAAGAAACTCTAAAGTAATATCTAAATTACTTTCGGCAACATCGAATCACCATTACCCACTATTAATCCGTTAAAACGGGCGATGGGTGTAATTAAGAAACCCTAAAGTAATATCAAAATTACAATTGACAACATCGAATCGCTATTACCCACTTTTAATCGGTTAAAATGGAAGATGGGTATAACAAGGAAACTCTAAAGTAATTGGCAACATGGAATCGTTATTACCCGCTTTTAATCCGTTAAAACGGGAGATGAATATAACTAAGAAACTCTAAAGTAATATCAAAATTACTATTGGCAACATCGTATCACTAACTATTACCCACTTGTAATCCGTTAAAACGGGAGACGAGTATACCAAGAAGCACTAAAGTGATGTCTTTTATTTTACTCAAAAAATATCAGTTAGTGAAATAGTTTTTGCTGTAGAACTATTTCTTGTATGAAGAACTTTCATTTTGCAATAACACAGGTTTTTTATTGCCGATAACTAACTGAACAACAATAAAGAGTATCTTAAAGACCATCTGTTATTGCATTAAATAGTATTGTGTACTAAACAGAAAATTATGCACAAGAACTATAATACCTGTGTTATAATCTTTTAACCTTAAAATGTTTTGAAATAAGTTGGAAAGCATGGATGAGGCTGATTTGTACTTTCAATCATTTTTGTAGGTGCAGCACAAACCGGGCATTGTCAACCAACTATATACCATTCAATTAATCAAGGTCTTAATTGAATTCCATTTCATTTTAACATGTGTTCCCTTAGTAGTTAAAAATTTCGTAGTGTACTGTATGTTGTAGCTGTAATTAAAAAATAATTATATCTCAGACTATCATTGTTTTTGTTAATTTAGGGTGGATAAAATATTCAAACCGACTACGTTAAGAGCCTGACATAATACAAAATTTACCTTTTTTTTTTTTTTTGCTTGTTTTTCATAAGTGAAAGGAGATAATGAAATGTAACTTACCACAGTCATAGATAATGTTATTCTACAACAGAAAACATAAATAATTTTCAGCGTTCCCATCTATAGAAATTACAGTGTTGCCAGAATAACATTTCCCCCAAAATCCAAATTTAGGCAGTAACTAAAGGAACGAACTCAACTGCATTTGATTACATATCATGTTGTCTTGTAATTCTGTGAACTACTTTTTTAAACAACAGTTGCATTTAGTTTGTAATAAGCAAAATTATTTTAACATACAGTTATTAAAATTAAATAATAATGTTATTTAAAAAGTAGTTCACAGGATTCCAAGGCAACATGATACGTAATCAAATGCAGTTGAGTTCCTTCCTCTAGTCGCTGCCTTAATTTAGATTTTAGGGGAAATATTATTCTGGCAACACTGTACTTTCCATGAGTTGCAACACTGAAAATTCTTGAGGTTCATATTTTCTGTTGTAGAATAACATTATTTATGATTGTGATAAGTTGCATTTTATTATCTCCTTTCATTTGTGAAAAACAAAGAAAAGAAAGTAAATTTCGTGTTAATTTTAGTAAGCCAGGCTCTTAAGGCTAGAGCCAAACTTTGCATCTTTTTGGGAAAGAAATAGTATCTATTTCTATCTATCTATTCATTTGCTTGTGTCTATAAGATATTAAAAATTGTTACGTAAGAAAATTTGTTCTCAATTAAATAGTTGTAAAATTTATAGAAATACAAAATAAATGAAGTATAAATTGAAATTTTGGGTATATGCTGGAAGAAAAAAATTAAAATATTTAAACTACTTTGCAACTAAAAATCTCGATTAAAATTTATAAATTTACAAGAACAACGTTTTTTAGTAAAATCAATATCCATGGGAAAAGGTATCAGAGATATACCTATAAGCTTACCTTATGAGTAAGTTTAAAATTAAGGTCATACCAGGAGATATCAATAACAGACACCACGGATTCAGTCGTTCTTTCAGAAAAAATGTTCCGAGGGGGCACTCTTACTATTCTGGGGGGCACTGCTGGTACTATTCCATTTATTATTATATTATAGACTTATTATTTTGGTCTTTTCCAGGGGGGGGGTACTCTCAGAGCTCCGAGGGGGGCAGTGTCTCTTAAAAAAACATGTCTGGAAGAAACACTGCACGGATCGTGGGGATAGGGGTCTACAATCAAGTATCGTTGTGGATTAGGATTAGCATTAGGATCGGATTAGAAAAATAAATTAGAATTTTAAGGGGCTAGATAGTTATTAGTGACTTGGTCCTAGAAATTTTAGTTTGGTGTCCAATACTACAAGTCATTACTTCTATGTAGTATTGAACGAGTATTGTTCTGCACACGAAAAGACGATAAGTAATTGTAAAATGCTTTCACATATATGTTCAGAAAACAATGATAGAACTACATAGTTTTTATAAGAGAAAGAGTACACATGAAGTGTAAGATCAAATGTTCATGCTACATCAATCATTTCCCTGTTAAACAAGTAGAGTTTTATTAAGAAAGTGTACAAGTGTATGTTGAGTTAGGATTTGGGGGGGGGGTTCGGACCCGGTGGATACTGGGCCGTAACTTGTGGGGGGCAGGGGAGGCAACTGCCCCCCAGGGAAACTCTCCGCTGTTCGAGGGGGCCCACTTTAAGACAAGATTTTCTAACTTCATGTACGATACGAACATAAAATTATAAATGAAGCATCAAAGAGGTTCACTAGATTACATAAACAAAACAGTACACGAAAGGTTTAAAAAAAAAAAAGTTGTGGGCCCATTTCACAGTAAAAATGTCTACTATTAGGGGCCCTAGAAATAAATTCTAATATTTATCAGCACGGCTTTGAGATTTGTCAATATTATCCCCTTAACTAAATTGTCATGTATGGAACGGGCCCAGGGGCTTGCGGAAGGGCGCACAAAGAGTAAGAGAAAGATGGAAAGAAAGGGACTATATTCGAATTTGCGGAAGGGTCCAAAACAACTTTTTCTAGGGGGCCCAAATATTAATGCTGGCCCCCCAGAAAAATCTAAGTTACGGCCCTGGGTAGAGTGCGCAGCTGTAATCTGGATACCATAAAGCTTTAACTCTAAAAGAAGTTAAAAGCTCTTTTTCAGTTGCATTTATTGTATACTAATAATTTTTATTAAAATGTTATTTAAAGTTTTACATTAAAAAAAGTATTTATTGATATCCTTTTAAAGGTTAGATATACTGTAATAACAGTAACAGTACCAGTAATGGTTGGACATAAAATAGTTGTTTCTTTGGGAAATATTCAAAAATTCTATTAATAATTGTTTTCTGTAAAAAGATATAACTTTAATAGGTTTTGCTTCAGAAAGGTACATTTAAATTCTGGAAAAATGTCTGTTTATTGTAAAACTTAAAAGATATGTAATTTCCTGCTTCTTGAAACTGATGTTCAACGATTACTTTTTTTTTTTTTTTTTTTTTTTTTTTAAGCATCCCAATTAATATTCCGAAGCTATCGATATGGACAAATACCACCCACGACGCAAGCGAATCCTGCCTACTAAACATTGATTTGACATTATATGGGGAACACCAGAGGACCACACGCACATTTATACTAGGAACAAGGGGGGTACGGTAGGGTAGGGAAGGCGTAATAATATCCCTTCTCGTGTGAAACGTTCTTATGAGAATATAACGGGGAGGATCGTAACTTTGTGGCCAACAGTTTGGACCAATCGTAAGAGCCACTTGTCGGGTAATGGAGTACATGACCATGGTTTTAAATGAAGTACAACCCTACATTTTTACATCGATCGCATTTCATGAGATTTTAGTGGCTTTTGTGGAGGCAACGGGATAACACTGAAGAGCGGGGCGATCCATTCTGCATCATTTTGCTTACTTAAGCATCGCTCGTATAAAACCCTGGTTATTTGAGGTTGGACTCGTTGGTCTGCGCTGGGTATTAAACACAGAGGCTCCCAGTTTCCAGTTGTGGTCTTAACACTGCTCACATAAGCTAAACGAAATCCCTGTACAAACATGACTTGAGGTTGAATCTGTTTTCAAGGGTTAGTTTCGAGATAGGCAATTTTACAATTATTGAACTTTTTCTGTTTACTTTTTGAGTAATTAAGAATATAATAGTGGCGGATCTAGCATTCCCCCAGGTTTTTGAATGACAAAAATAATTGAAGTATTCTTTATATATATATATATATATATATATATATATATATATATATATATATATATATATATATATATATATATATATATATATATATTTAAAGTTTATAGTAAGCGTTGCCTTTTATTCCTTATTCGAAAATTTTTGAAACATTAGATATTCCTAGTTTGTGTTAACGAAGTGAGCTAAACGGATTTCAAATAAAAATGATTTGCGTAAACTCTTGATATACTTATCATAATCTGGGTTCTGACAAGAAGAAATCATTAAAGTCATATGATCACCTTCCAGTTAATTACGGAAAATAGGAAAATAATTGCCCATAGAAGTTAGTGGGCTAAAGAAAACACAGAAGATGACCTAGAAAACAGCGTTCAGCAATATTAGTGGGATGTAGGAAATGATACATAAATTTTGAACCTTTTTTCATCTACTATACTGAAATCTGATTGTCTTTCAATTTTTTGTTAGTACTGGCGTGTCTAAGCTAAAATGTATGATAAATTTTCTATGACCGAGAGAAATACATTTGAAATATTTAAACTACCATATATTTGCATGTTTGTGTGTAAATAGATCAACAGATAATAACTGTACAGTTTATATAAGGAAAAATGCCTGTAAATTAGCCTTACCCAGAATTGGCGAGATAAATCAGAACATCTTAGTGTAAATTTTAAAACGGTACTGGTTTCTTGTTGGTGCCAATAGAAGTTCTAGAAGACTTATGTCATGGGCACCCATGCCTCATTACTTCAATTATGTTTATCAGGCATTTATTATAAATCCGTTGAGAATGCTCGAAGAGCATCGCCAGAACGAACTTTAAAAGTTTTTTTTTTCGAAATTTATTTTTACTCAATAACTAATGGTGCAATAATTATTGAATCAATAACTAATGACACAATAATTATTGAATCAATAACTAATGACAGAATAATTATTGAATCAATAGCTAATGACACAATAATTATTGAATCAATAACTAATGACAATAATTATTGAATCAATAACTAACGACACAATAATTATTGAATCAATAACTAATGACACAATAATTATTGAATCAATAACTAATGACACAATAATTATTGAATCAATAACTAATGACACAATAATCATACCTATTGAATCAATAACTAACGACACAATAATTATTGAATCAATAACTAATGACACAATAATTATTGAATCAATAACTAATGACACAGTAATTATTGAATCAATAACTAATGACACAATAATTATTGAATCAATAACTAACGACACAATAATTATTGAATCAATAACTAATGACACAATAATTATTGAATCAATAACTAACGACACAATAATTATTGAATCAATAACTAACGACACAATAATCATTGAATCAATAACTAATGACACAATAACTATTGAATCAATAACTAACGACACAATAATTATTGAATCAATAACTAACGACACAATAATTATTGAATCAATAACTAATGACACAATAATTATTGAATCAATAACTGACGACACAATAATTATTGAATCAATAACGGGTATTGGCATTGAATCAATATTGGTATTGATCAACACCAATATCATCTCTATAACTTATGGTTCCCGAGATACGACTCCGTAAGTTTCCCGAAATCGGAACTTCTTTGGCCAATATATCGGGATATTCCATCACTTCTTGTAGATAGTTTTTACTGCTCTATCGAATGGACAGCTGACAATAGAAAAATTCGCAAATGACAGACACACACACAGACATTGAGAATTCAGTAACGAACTTTTTAAGTTCGTTGAAAATAAATAAATAAATAAATAAAAGCGTAACACGTGAAGTGGAAGAATTAAAATAAAAAATGTCTGTTTAAAGCGCAATTGCCAATTTCTATCTGAATTCGAGAAACATTTTAATGCTCAATTATCTCAGAAGATTTGTATGTGCTAACCAAAGTTTAAAAAAAAAAAAAAAAAAAGCCATTTACGGCGACCTGAGATGTGTTACCACATCAAAAAATTTTAAAGGTGTTCTTAGCTGTCTCTGTGAAGTTGTCACAAGCGCCGGATTCAATTTTATTTATATCGATCGGAAACCTAAATCATTTGTTACGTTGTATCTTTGTGACACATCACTGCATATCGGTTATCAGAGTCTACGTAAGCATTAGGTCAGGCCCTGTCCTTCATGATCTCGGGTTTTACATAAAGGCACAAAGCAAAAAATCAGTCGGGAACTGAGTTACAGCTCACAAAGTAAAACAAAAGTCACTTGTTTAATATCGCTAAATATCCTTGAAGTTAATTAGTTTCGAAATATCTCTAACTGAGTAACATTTAAAAATTACTCCGTATTAATTATATGGTTAAATACAAAAGATTTATGCACACAAGGTATGCACTCAGAGATGTTTGGAGAGAGGACTCCGATACTACAAGTGGTGGACAAACACCGTGCTCGTGGGTTTTCTCGGGGTTCTTCCGTTTCCTCCCACTTTCTCCATTTCAACATTTCACTCATCTCTCATCATCACCGTCTCCTTTAGCTTAACCGGCACAACCTTGGGACGTAAAACTTAAAGATTTCATTTCATTTTTTCCGATACTACAAGACACTACGTGTAAGTATTGAACCGGTGTAATTCTACACCCAAAAAGACGGTAATTTTTAAGTACTGCCATGCAACCTACATTCTCAGAAAGAAATACAGAAGAAATACACACATAAGAAAGAAACAATTCAATATAAAAGATATTTAGCATCTACTCTCCAGTGACGGTATGCCCTGATCACTGAAAACCAGAGACGGTATGCCTTCATCATTGAAAAATCAGAGGCGGTATGACCTACCACCGTATACCGTCTCACTTCAACCACAAATTATATTAATACTATTATTGAAAGTTCCTACGCATGCTATTTTTCATTTCTTGAATCTTTATGAAACGCTTTTAGACATGTCACGCCATCTCTTGGCAAAACGGTTAAATTAATAAAATTAACTGGCAATATGGATCAGATAACTTTGCGGAACGACTGGATATAAATTGACCTTGATCAGCTGACAATTGGGTCTGCATACTGAAGCTTAATTCATGTAGAACCTCATAAAACGTTAGTTAACGCACTAAGAATACTTAAGAGCTATGAAAATGAATTATTTGATTCTTGCGGGTATTTAAATGAAAAGAAACATGTTGCACAAACATTGCTATTGTTTTCTTCAGCTATGAATATCAGCAAGAATTACTGAAATAATTCTTAAGTCAAAAACCAAGATAATTTATGTATTTTTTTTAGATAAATTAATTACAATTTTTCTCTGTTTTATCTTGGTTTTAGACAGACAAAGGAAAAAGGAAACCAGTTGGTTACAGAAATTATTTATTAGAAAACTCAAATGATAACACAACATAAATATATCTCTCCCAACTTTTTCTTACTGATAAGAAAATGCTGTTTATATATATATATATATATATATATATATATATATATATATATATATATATATATATATATATATATATATATATATATAAACAAAATTGTGAACTGTAGGTCGCTTTGCTTGGAAAATTAATTGAATAACTTGATTATTTAATCTCGCAAGCGCAGGACACTTGTGACAAATGTATCCTGTTGTTGCATAAAGCGTTATATATAGACTGTTCATAAAGTCCAGAACAATGTTAGATAAATGTGCGCAAATTAAAGGAAGCATTAAAAAATTTCAACGTCCATTATTGAACCACTATTTTCAATTGGAAATAATAATTAATTTTTATTTCCTTATTTATTTCTGTTCTTGAAAAGTAGTTTTATAATTTGGAGTCATCCACGTAAGGATGCCATGACACAAAACGCGTCATTGAAATTTTAGTAGAAAACAAGGAATTGAAACCAGTAAAGAAACAAAAATTTGTTTGTGAATTGCACAATTTATACAAGAAAAAGAGCTTTTTTAATATAGATTTTATCATTAATTAAGGGGACGGAGATAACTGGAGATAAACTCTATCGAGAAAATTTTTTAAAAATTTTTTGATTGGGACAAAAAAAAAATGTCAAAAATTAAGTATGTTATAAATTTGGGAGAATGGCCACTTCCGCTAAATTCTATATTATAATAAAGAAAGATGAAAAAACAAATGTGTTCTCTTATGATCAATTTCCTCATATAAGCATATTGTTTATTAGGTCCACGTTAATGGTCTTTTAAGACTTTAATGTTAGTACATACGTGTGTAGCATAAGTTCGTTACTCCACACGATAACTCTTGAAGGAGAACGATTTTTTGTAATCGACAGAGCGATTGTCTTGGCCGAGTTAATCCGTTAACATCTTCAAGAGTAACGGCGGCTATCGATATTCCGTTTAAAATTCACAACATTCTCTTGCTACTATGCAACCTGCACGATACCAAAGAAATGTTGGTTGCCTATAATAGAAGGATAACTAGCTTTTCTTGCAATTATCTCGGCCAAGTTCATTAATGGAGTTCATCCGTTAGCACCTTCACGGGTAACGGTGGCTATTCGTACACCGGTACCGTTTGAAATCTATTACATTCCCTAGCTTCTAGGCAACCTGTATAGTAGAAAAGAAATTATGGTTGCCTATAATAGAAGGATAAGCTTTTCCTATTGCAATTTTCTCGGCCAAGTTCGATAATGGAGTCAATTTCAGTAGGTAGGGTTACATTATTTGCAATATGTGTTTATTTTTCTCTGGTGTGTTGTATTTTTGCCATTAGGTTGTTCATAGCACAGAAATAAACTTTATTATTATTATTATTATTATTATTATTATTATTATTATTATTATTATTATTATTATTATTATTATTATTATTAAACAAAATCCAAACTTTCCAATGCTTCTTCCCTTCTCTAGAGGAATTCTATTCACTCGAGAAAGAAAATATTGGAAAAACTAGTCAAGGAACGCGAAGATGATCTTCAACGGAATACTACGCTTTGAGAGCATGCAAACTAATTCTAGAAAACCAACAACGCATTCCTATCCCATGAAGAGACACGGTGTTTGGAAAGATATAAGATTTGTTGACAACTTGGAAGAATATCGTTTGCGTTGGAAAGCGTTAACCAGAACGTTGCCCTGATGAAATGTACAACTCAGTCAACACAAGGAGGATAAGACACGATTTTTTTTTTCAATTCGTGTTGGCGTAAGAAGAAGATTAAGAGAAAGAAAAGAAAAAAAATGAAACCATCACGAATCCAGATTGAGAAATGTCAGCAACTTAACTTTGTATCACATTTGTTGATACATACATCGATTTTTTTTTTTATCTGTATCATTATCCGTGAAGGGGGTTTTGGCCCCTCTTTTTTAACCAACAACACCAACATGTCTTGTTAATCAATCACTGGCTAAGGAGAAACGTGCTTGCTTCAGTCAACATTCAAAAAATTCTAATCTGGTTAGCAGAATATATATATACGTGTGTGTGCGTGTGTGTGTGTGTGTACAGTCAATAGTCTATTCAAATTTGGAAGCCAGCCCTACATATACCATGACGTAACATGTATTACGTCTGAGAATAAACATTTGCAGTTATTTCAATGGTGTTAAAAATATCCGAAAACATCAGTTTGAAACGAAAAAGTAGCTTTTTGAAACTGACTTTCCTTTAACAGATTGATCCATGTATATATCATAGGTCAAATTGATTCTAAGTTTTTCCAAATAAGCATTTTTAACACATTTTTGTTTCGCAAAATGCTCAGTCTCACTGTCAGAGCATCTACTTTTTCATTTTTTAAAAAATTAATTCCTTCGTATTTGGTCAAACTCCAGAGCACTAATTTAATACACAGGAGGCGACTGTGTGGTCCTGTAACCTACCTTTTTTGAAGGCGTGATACTTTGGTGGGGAATGGCTTATGTTATGTGGGTTGATCTTGAATGATGATCTGTGCACAGGATCAGGATTCGAATCTAAGCCCTGCCTCGGAGCCCAAGACAGTCGTAGATCCGCCCTTTATAACCTAGGTGCTGCATAATGGCGTTAAGCACAAAAACTCAAAAATGATTTAAGACAGTACAGTTTCGTTACTCACTTGCTAACATCTAAGCGGTTAGCGTACGCGCCTTTGGCGCGGGAGACCCGGGTTCCATTCCCGGCGGGAGCTCATGTGGTTCGGATTCCACGTTAATCAGTAGGTCCACGTCTCATATAGCTTCGCTGCTGAAAAGGGACGTTAAACTCAAACTCAACTCAACAACTCACTTGCTAACATGTTACGTGTCTAGTCCCGGAATCGATAATGTTCGTAACTCACGATTCCGTTAGTTCTAACGGGTATCCCCAAAATAGCAATATATATCCTTAAACTTACTCTCCAATAACACTCCCCACTCCCATCATGATGCACACCTCACTGAAAATGTACTTTTGCATATTTTATGCATTTTCGGTCTCCTCTTAAAATTTATCGTCATACTCCCACTTGTGGATGCCTCTACATATATCAGCTTATTAAGGTAAAATATAGTTTTTTTTTCGTTCGCATATATGTATATGCGTATAATTATGAATAAAATCAAAATTGTGTATTTTAATTGATATATTTTTGAGGTTAAAATGTCCACTTTCTAATGATTTTTTAAAAACTTTTTTGTTTCCTTATTGAACTATATTCTACCTCCAACCAGGCCCGCGACCAGCCACAGAAGTTTGGGGGTCCATGGATATGTTAGGGGGGTGCAAGTCATTAAAATTTCTCTTACACATATCTAAATTGTGTCGTTTGTGTTGAGGTCTGGAGGGGCCACGAAAAGTTTAGGGGGTTCAGGTCCCCCTAGCCCCCTCTGGTTGCGGGCCTGCCTCCAACTTTGTTTTCATATTATAAATTCTATAATTAACATGAAACTTTACACCGATACAATACTTGTGCGTCTTACATTCGATCCGTACGCACTTGGCAATCTTGGACACGATTAGCCTAGAAGACTAGGTTATGCAACCCACCTTTTCATTCTTGTTATTTGGGTTGCCTAACTAGTTTATCAGTTAATGAAAAAGTTACCGGTCTATCCCTTATGAGTTGCGAATTTTTGTTTCATTAAATTCAACTTAGAAGACAAGAAAAACGATATGGCTTTCAACAGACAAACACATATATATTAAGGTACGCTTACATCATCATCTCCATTTGTGCACATTTTGTCTAAGAGATTCTAAATCTGTGAACTGTTTCCAAAATCAAAGAAAAAAATTGCCGTTTTGAGATTATTATAAGCTTAGTAGACCAGTAAAAAAGTATTTACCACAGAACCTTGACTGTTATATATTGTAATACTAAGTAAGAATTTTGGGAATAGCGTAAAATAACTTCATTTTCCCTCGAATTATAAGAGCAGAGCTAATTAAATATGTTATAAATGTTTATTCGACCTATGCTATCAATAAAATATAATTTCAGTATTTCAAACATGTCCGTAACAATAAATGAAGCTTGTAAACTTATTCCATGGAATAAAATTAGCAATAGAGTTATCTGTAAAGTTATTATACACATACACTGTAATAATAACTTTTTGACTGAAAGAGTATTTTAATTAATCACTACAGTTCTACAAATCCAAGCAGCTGTAATAAATTCTTTGTTAAACGAGTCATTGACTAAAGCATTGTTGACCAATACATGTTCAAATTAGATCATCGATCGTTACTGTTATTTACTGTTATTTTAATACCAGCCATCATTATTTTAGTATCACTAAAATGTCGACTGGCGACCTAAGTGACTTATTCTCACTTACGATTGGTTGTACAAGTTAGGTTATATTAGGCGATTATTATTCTCAACGACCAATTATAATATGAAATAATAATAAGGAAACATCAATAATAATAATAATAATAATAATAATAATAATAATAATAATAATAATAATAATAATAATAATAATAATAATAATAATTATTATTATTATTATTATTATTATTATTATTATTATTATTATTATTATTATTATTATTATTATTATTATTATTATTATTATTATTATTATTATTTTAAAATTTAAAAACGAGTTATATTGCTAATTTAGAAAAAAGTTTTAGTTATGCCGGCTTGGCTAAAGGATGATAAGAAATTAATGCAATGGTGGAATGAATAAAGTGGGAGAAAACGGAAGAACTCCAAGAAAACACACGGATACGATGTTGTTCACCACTAACTCAGCATGGCCTGGAAACCGATCCAGGAATCCGTCATGCCAAATGTGAGCGCTCTTTCACCGAGTCACTGAGTCATAGTTCTTAAATTTTAGCTATATCGTTATAATACGAGCCAATGCCCTACTCGACTTGCATAGTATTTTCACCCATACATACATAATTACGTGTCATTTACTGATTCGTTTGCTTGTTTCTTATAATTGAACTTAAGGACTTATTTGCTGATTAATTGCTTATTTTTTTAAAATTGAATTTAAGAACTTATTTGCTAATACGTAAAAATGGGCAATAATGAAAATTGTGTTCCAAAGTGCTTTATGCATAGGTATTCCCGTGCATTTTACAGTTTACTATAGTTATAAATTAATTCTTCACCATTTCGAACAAATTAATTCTTCATTATTTTAAACAAATTAGTTATTCACCCTTACAAAGAAATTTTATTCTTCACCATATAAAAAAACTTCATTTCAAACAAATTAATTCTTTACCATAACAAAGCAATTAATTCTTCACCATTTCAAACAAATTAATTCTTCGCCATTTCAAATAAATTAATTCTTAACCATTTCAAATAAATTAATTCTTCATTTCAAACGAATTAATTCTTCACCATATCAAAGAAATTAATTTCATTATTTCAAAGAAATTAATTCTTCGCCATAACAAAGAAATCAATCCTTCACCATTTCAAAGAAATTAATTCTTCACCATTTCGAATAAATTAATTCTTCACCATTTCAAACAAATTAATTCTTCACCATTTCAAAAACTTAATTGTAATAAAGCACAGGAAGCTTACACTAACTTTAAGTTCGTATTTTTTTCTTTTTTTCTAATTATGTTGTTATCAATCGTAGTATCATCTCAGTAGATGGCACATGAGATATATTTCGCATTTTAACTGGCTTTGTATGTATTAAGCACCGAAAACATGATGTAGTTGCATTTATATACTCTACATATATTGTACTTTTCTCCAAATTTTGCCATTTAACAAGTAAAAGTACTATGAGTAATTTTAATTTGTAATTTCACGCAAGTAAATAAAATTGCTTCTGAAAGAACTGATGGAGAAAAATCTTTTTTTTTTTTAATGAAAACTTAATATTTAGTACATATTCCCAACACCTAGTATGTTGTAATATCTAAAATAGTGATCTCCAACCTAGAGGTTGCGGAGAACGAGAAGGGGGCGAAAGCTATTGATGGATATAAACCTTTGTTCGTAATTAGAAATATTACGAATGTTGTAACAAGGGTTCGTTAAATTAAAAGCCATATAAACACAAAATAATTATTAAGTAAAGAACTGGTTTTATGAAGAACGAAGTTGGTAAAAAAATAAATAATAATACTGAGCAGGGGCGTCATTTAGGGAGGATAGAGAGGCAATTATACCCTGGATTTGAGAATGACATGCATTTTGATAAATTGTATACTATAATTACTAATTAAAAAAAAAAAACGTGGAACTCGTATGTCAGTGGACAATCTTGCTCCCCTGGCAAAATCTGAAATACGCTGCTAATGCTGTATGCGGAATAATATAAATTGTAGAAATTATTATTATTATTATTATTATTATTATTATTATTATTATTATTATTATTATTATTATTATTATTATTATTATTGAAGATAAATGGTGCAATTTGAAATTCCCGATATGGTCAGACCAATAAGCGGCAAGGAAAAGACGTAAAGTAGATCTATGCAGGTTCATGAAGGCGGTGCCAGGTAAAGAAGGTTGGGAACCACAAATCTAAAGCTTTTCAGATATTCATTAAATTCTAGTAACCAATAGTAGATAATAATTATAACAACAATTAGTGATTTACCAAATCTCTTAATACCAGTGATTTAATGCTAAAAGTTTTTTGACTGGTATACGTTCGACCGTTTTCAAAAGTATAGAACATATCCATCCCTTATACGCTTGTTCTTTCGTTATCTTAAGCTGAGTATCCACTGGACTTTAAAAATACTAAGTCGGTATTCGCCATGCTACTGCCGTACATGCTCCAATATATGGCCCTGCTTAAGGGTCTTCACTACAGCGAAATTAAACTTCCGCTAAGTTTTTCTGTAATATCTTCAAAACAAATAAAAATATTCGAGAAGCAGAAACGTAGTGAAATAGACAATACGATTTTACACGTGATACCGTTTTATCACAACTCATCTATGTGCTTTCGATTTGGAACTGAAGATAGATTTAGCTTTTTTGGCGGGTTCTGTAAATAGCGGCATACCAAAAGCAGATCGGTGAATTGTGGTAAACGTATCACATGCAAAATAGTATTGTCTAGTTCACTACGTTTCTGCTTTTCGAATATTTTCATTTGTTTTGACGAAAAACTCTAAAATTACCGGTAGTTTAATTGCAGGACAAGTAGAAGGCGTAATCTTCTAAACAAATATGGAACTGAATGATTTTCTATTGATAACATTGACAGCGTTACTTCAAATTTGATTTGTTGGCACTCAACCCCTGTTTCTTCCAGACATGCTTTTTTTGGGGGGGGGGGGGTACTCCTCCTTGAGCTCTGAGAGTACCCCATGTAGGAAACCAAAATAACATGTCTGTAGTAGGCCTACTGTGTGAAAAAATATGTGCCCCTCCGAATACTAAATGTGTCTCCCGGAATATTTTTCTGAAAGAAACACTGCTTAGGGGAGGGGCAAAGGTTCTCCATCCACATAAGAAGTTCGCTTTTTTCTATTACTATATTATTGTACAATATATATATATATATATATATATATATATATATATATATATATATATACAGTGGCGGATCCAGGATATGATCAAGGGAGGGGCTAAAATATAGTTTGCCGTTTAATCCAGTGTAAAGCAAGATTGAAGCCCATTTTATCCACTGTATACCTGAGCGTCAAGGAAGGACTATAGTCCCTATAGCCCCCCTAGATTTAGGGGGTGCAATAACAGCACTTTCATAAGAATCCTGTATGATACAAGTATCCATAATATTCCAAGTGTCCATGATTAAAGCAATTCCTGATCGAAAGCAGCAAGATAATTATATACTAAAAATTATAACGATATAAAGCTGCCATGGTTCAGTTCGTAAAGCGTTGGTTTTGCATTTAATAAGTCTTAAATTCGATTCCTGACAGCAGACACTGACTATTTGCAGGGCAATTCTTCACTCACACCACAAATGCCTAAAGACATTTTTAAAAGAATCAAATTCAATTCAAATGTACTGGTAGTTATTGGTGCACCCCCGTCAAAAAAAAAAAAAAATGGATCCGACCCTGTCTCCAACCTCTACATAACTACAAAAACACGAAAATTGCACCTAACAGTTGAATGTAGTTATAATGTGTTAAGGTACTCGAAAACCCAAGAAGCAGTATATCCCACTAATAATAGATAATCCGACCACCAGACTTTTTTGGTCATTTTTTAAATTTCGTTAACTAGCCTTGATCTAAATACTGATATATTACGTTTTTCCCACGGAAAACGAAAAATTAAAGCTTTTTAGCCCTGTGCTTCTTAAGATGACAAGTATGTATTTTCTAAGAAGGCTCAGGCAGGCCTAAAGTCAGACTATGAAAGTAAATCTATAATATACTAAGTCATGATGAAAGTGGGGCTAAATATACATGAGCTTATACAAATGGTAGATTTGTGCCGGGGTACACACCGTATAATCTTGCCATAAGCATTTTTTTTTTTTTTTTTTTGAAAAACAACTTATATACATACCTTTTAGTTGAATCTTGTACGGCGATGTCTGATCTTCCAATAGTAGACAAAAAAAAGACACACAAAATCCTCCGTCTGGCCCTGAGGCTATTTTGTTTAGTTGGATGGAAAATAACCACTTTGGGATGGATGTTATGCACTTTTCCGAGTCTTCTTCTCCTTCACTCCCCTTGCTAGATGTCCAATTTCTTGTTGCGTTCATTGGCGGTTGACCAAGAAACTTCAAAATAGTCTTGTTATAAGAAGATGCCCCGAGGTGCAATTCGGTTAAACTTATTTATGAAAAAAAAAAAAAAAGTTGCACTGTTTCTTCTGCACTATTTTCTGCTCCACCCTCATCTTTGGTAACCATCTTTCTGCAAAACTCCGTTTTTGGCCCATCCCCCATTCAAGACTCAAGATTTTTTTGGGGATCCTATCCTTCTTGAGTCCTCCTAAAAAAGTTCTCCTCGAGCTATGAGTTAAAGCACGGTAATCAAGCGTGGATCACAGAAATGGCCACCTCAATAACGTTTGGTATGGTTTCTTCGGAAGAACTGTGGCATATCCACGAAAATTCATTCCAGTGAATGCTTTGGAGTTTCTTCTTCCCCTCCTCCTCGTGGTTTTAGTTTAGTCTTCACATGGAGGTGGTCTGCAAAGGGTTCTGATAACACAAGGGGAAAAAAATCTCAACAAAACCCTTTCCTCCTGTAATACTAGAAAAAAAAAAAGATGATAAGGTAAGCCTTCTTTTTCCGGAAAATAGTTCTTGCATTTCTGTCGGCGTTGCGATGACCATTTTCTCAAGGTCAAAACTAAAGTTTTCTTTTTTAAATTTCGTTCAAGAAACACGATACAATCTATCGATAACAATAGACGGTTCGTTGTTAGGTAACTCATGTGTCCTTTTCCAGTGTTTATATGTATTATTGAAGCGAATCGTACAAAAAGAAAGAAAAGAAACCCTTTCGTTTTCATTGTTGTTGTTGTCGCTAGGGAAAGGGTTGCTGGATAAACCTCACCGAAAGACAGCTTGTTTTGTCGTTTTCGTAGGTGGAATGTTTCTTGACTTGTTAGGGAGGAATGTCAAAGAAAATCAGAATTAGACACCATAAAAAATAGGGACGATCCTTAGAAAATGAAAGTGACAACAATTGTAAACTCACAGCGCCCACTGTTGACCTCTTGGACATTACTCTCGTAGCGTATCGAACGAAAGGGAAAGGATTTATCAGGTTCACCGTCTGGTGTAGACCTTATTTACCCAACCCTATTGACGGCCATAAATTCCAAAAACTGACATCCAGACGAAACAAAAGGGGTAAAAATGTAACTTCTCCCACGAAAGGAAAAGGGCTAAGAACTGGAAAGAAGTTTGTATATGAATTTCTGTCAGGGACTCAGTGGTAAAACGCTCATATCTTGTCTAAAGAGCCCCTGGTTCGACCCCTGATTATATGAGTTCATGATTGATAAGATGGTGTTCTTTATTTTTTTCGAGGTTCTCCCTAAATAATTATATGCTGCCAAGTGGAGATATCCCCATGGAAAGTGATATTGAATGAGAAATCTCGGAAAATACTATCCCTGAGAAAGTAAACTTACAGGAAAGTGAAGTAATTAATAATAATAACACAGCTACACACAGACACACACAATAATAATAAGGGCGGATCCAGGACGGACTTCTGGGGGGCGGTGGATTGTAATACTGCCACTTAGAGCTACTTTTAAGAGCTCCAAACTCTGGGATGGGTTTTATTTATATATAAAATAAGAAAGTTTCCTCTCCTGGGAGGGGCAATCGCTCCCCCTGGATCCGCCCCTGAATAATAATAATAATAATAATAATAATAATAATAACTATTATTATTATTATTATTATCATGTGGTTGTGAAATAAATTCTCGTATGTACTTGAGATCAAGATAATTACAGGTTATGTTTGAGAGTTGTTTGGATATAGATACTTCACATACTAGGTTTTTGTTATTATTAGTTTAAACAAATTTTTAATACATAAGAACTAACGGTATTTTTAAAGACAACGAGCATGATTATTTTTCTAGTTTATAATCTGTTTATAAGTATACATGGAAGTTCTATATTAATTTATATTAATTTTCTGCAAAATCAATTGACTTCAAAGACTATTCTTAATTTCTCAAGACTGTAAAAGATATTTTTTTTTTTTTTTTTTTTTTTTTGTGTAGAGGGAACAAATTAAGCTTACATATCAGAAATGAGAAATTGCAAAATTAAAGTGTAGTATACTGACCAAGTAATCATTAATACATCAGGCTTCGTCAAGCATTATGGACATTGATTGAATAATCAAGATTGATATATTTTCTAGCTTGATTTTGCTAGAAAAGCTAGTTTCTTCTCTTCAGTTTTTAAAATAGAAAATCTGATAACACCTTTTGTTCGTTGCATACCCTCTCAGAGGACGAGAGATCGTTTCTCGTTGAATATTTTTTCGCACAACATCCCTGGAGCGACATCTTTGCTTTCAACTGCATCACTTCTTGAGAGCTATTTTTTCTTTGCATTTACCAAGTTTAGGATAAGAAGGTATCCTTTTTATATAGGCATTGTCTCTTTCTTGTAGTGGCTTGATCCATCTAACAGGGAACTATGACTAAGTAATACCTCCATTGATACATTCTCCCTTCAGAAACTTCAATACCTTGACGAAAAGGAGAGAAATTTGTAGTTCGTAGTTTTCTTATTTTTGTTTTCCATTAAGGTACACTTTTCTTCTAAACCCATCATTTTCCTATCCATTGTCAGCTCCAACAAAAGAGAGTTAAGCAGGTGATTTCACTCCATCAAGTACCGGCAGTGGAAAGCAAACGACGAACAAATGTAGTGCCGCGCATCATCGTGAAGGAGTCTCTCTCTCTCTCTTTCTCTGATGATCCCAACGAGCGGTGCTTAGCCTTTAAATAAAAAAAAAAGAAAGAAAAAGAAAATAATATCAGCTACCAAAGATTTAGTAGTTTGTGTTGTCTTCTTCTTGTCCATGGCAATCTGTTCAAAACCAAACGAAATTAAATTATTTTCTACTTAATATTTTATGGCTTGTTGGACGACACCTGTGTTCGTACTAATGAAATAAGTATACCTTCTCATACCTTTCACGCTATTGTACTTTTATGTCTACCGTTCACGTAAAGATTCATTAATTTTAAATATATTTCGACGCTTTAAAAATTGGCTGATTCCTAAAATCATCCATCATAATATCTAGTATCTAAATTCTTTTATGGTGCTTGTTGTGGAATCCGGAAAGAAAATCAATAAAATGTTAGAAAACTTAAGAAAGAGCTGTGAAAAATATGGGATGAAAATAGATGTTAGAAAGATATAAACCATGGTGGTTGGAACGAAGAGGTTGGTGTCAAATATAGAAGTATAGGTGACTAGTTTTCGATACCTGGGTAGTATTATTAGTAATGATATGAAATGTGAACGTGAAATAAAAGCAAGGATAGGAATGGCGAAAGAAGCCTTTAGGAGGAAGAAAATACTATTTGGTGGGACCTTGAATAAAGAGTTGAGAAAAAATGCTTCGTGTGGAGTATTATGCTGTATGGGTCAGAAACGGCCATTTCACAAAGATGATGAAAAACGATTGGAAGCTTTCGAAATGTGGGTGTGAAGAAGAATGGAGAGAATTAACTGAGTCGAGCAGAAAACGAATGACAGTGTTAGAAATGGTGAAGGAGAAAAAAAAAACAATTTTAGATATTATTAAGAAGAGGAAGAGAAACTGGTTGAGACATCGGTTAAGAAGAAACTGTATCATGAGGGACGTGCTAGAAAGTATGGTGGCAGGGAAGGTAGGGAGAGGGCGAAGAAGATTACAATTAATGGACGATATCAAAACTGAAAAATCGTACGTGAAGATGAAGAGGTTAACTAAAGAACGTGGAGCATGGAAGCTTCTCAGTTGCAGCAAGTGACCTGCCGATAATGGCAGAATATCTATTATGGTGATCTGCATTAGAATACAACGTGTCTGGGGGAGAGTGGAGGAACGCCAGCTCCTTTGCCTCCCTCTTCCATTGGAGGTATCACTGGCTGTAATGTCAGGAGATAAATTTCGGGTGTGTGTGTCGTGGATCATGGAAGAAGAGAACCTCCAGCTGAACAAACAGGTTTATCGTTCTTTATCAGATGAAATTTGCGGACTTGAAGCTTTACGTAAAATAAAATAAATAAATAAAAGTACAAAATTCTAAAACGCTAAACTCGGAACGTGAAGGACTTCAAGATTAAGGATACCAGAGAAGGAATTAGAAAACGTGAAATTAACCTTTAAGAAACTTTAGTATATGCACGAAGAATATCCGTATGAAAATGTGGCATTTCTTAGCGTTATATTTAGTTCAAAATTAGCACAAAATTGAAATTTTGTTAACACATTGCATACAAGGTACTCTTAATTAATTGCACATTTGTTTCTGTTTTTACTAACAGTTGTAAGAAAAACTGAAAATAACAACAACAAAAAAGTAATTTTTCGTTTTGCTAGTTTGTGTAAAGTAGCATAGTAAAAAAAAAAAAAATGTTTCTTACTCGCGTAACTATTCAAATATTTCTCAGCAGCAAACACATAACGGTAAATAGTTTTTCTCTCAAACAAAGAAAGGACCCAACACAACGGAGTGAAATTTCGGTCTTGGCTTTCTTTCTTTTGTTCAACAGAGATATTGAAGAAATATTCAAACAGAACGAGCCAAGAAATTAGCAGAATACACACACTCCGAGAGAAACAGAGAGAGAGAGGCAAAAAGAAAGAGAAAAGGATGTGAACACAGAAAAAAAAGACACTGAAATACTCCAATAAAAATGTAGAAACAAGTAAAACATTTAAAAAAAAACGAAAGGAATTTTCCAGTTCTTCAGGAAAATAAGACCATTTTAAATGTGAAAATTATCTGTTAGCGACCTGCTTCTCTTCTGTTGATGGACAATTGTGTTTCAACATTTTAATATGTCTTCAGGAACGTCTTGGTATGAACGTATACATAATTAATTATACGCACTTAATACATACCTCTCCGGCTGCCTCCTAATTAAACGTTTCTCTTTATCTCATTGAAATGATGTTCTGAAAGCTAAATAGCGTTCATTTTGACGCTTATCAAGGCTTCTTCCATTAATGAGATAAACTGAAGGAACATACCAATGGTTCTTAATTCAGGTTGTGAACAAAAAAGGAACATGGTTTAAGCCCTTAAGTTTTTCCTTTCCATGGCATTGTCATATTTCTGACTTCAAGATAGGTGTTTATATTTTGGAAATAGTAATTTCTGTTTCCATTAAATTTTACATAAAGGAAGCACAATTTCGATATTAAAACATTGGAACTTTAACACATTTTTCTAGCGATTTTTTTAAACAGTGGAACTTTTGAAGCTATAGCGTAGTGGAGTTAACCGGCATCAGTGTGTTCGTGCATCGGTCTGTCTCAGGGGCGAACCTGATCCGAATTTTTGACGTCACATTAACCTAACCCTCAAAAAATTCCTAGTATGTCTGTTTCACAGTAACTCTCGTAAAACGTACCGATTTTATTAAGACTTGGTATGCATCTTTCTCCATCATTCAGAAATAACCCCCTACTTTGGATTGGGGTTGAAATCCATCACCAATAAAGGTGTAAAATGGGAGCACAATCCAACCCATGTAGCATCTATGAGTAAAGAAAAAGTTTTCGCTCCTTTCTCCAATGAGCATTTATCATTATCATGGCTAGCGTTCACTTCTGGTGCGTGGGGTCCCTGGTTCAATCCCCGCTCACGCTAAGTGAATTTTGTTGTAGACAAACACAGTGTTCGTGGGTTTTCTCGGGGTTCTTCCGTTTCCTCCCGCTTTCTTCATTGGACCATTTCATTCATTTCTCATCATCACCGCCCCCTAGCAAGCATAACCGTGGGACGTAAAACTGAAAGATTTCACTAACATGGCTAATAACATGGCAGATAATAATAGCCAACTGATATGGTCGAACAGTGCAAGAACAGTGCTTGAAAATAGCCAGATCTGTCTGTCAAGGGTTCGAATCTTGTTAAGGGTAGGGTCTACAGGTATTATGTGTTTGTGTTTTCTTGTTCCCCTCCCCCCCTTGCAAATTCCTAAAGGGCATAATCACGAGACATAAATTTCAAAATAGAATAATACAACACTTAATAATTTCTTTCACGCTTTGTGCTTGAAAGTTGTGATTGTAGAATCTTATGCATATTGCTTCGGAACAGAGTAAATTCGCCATTCTCAAATTTATACTTACGTACAAGGAGGTTCCAATATAGGTACAATTTTCGAACAACACTTGCATCTGAAGGAAGAAAATAATAGTATTAAATTTGTTTAAATTTTATTTTGAGAGCCATCTAGTGAATAAGGCATGAACTAATTAGGTAATTAGTTATTCCACCATCGGCGTTGTAAGAATACAAGGTTTTTCACTGGTGTCTTGTTAGATGATGTCCGATAAAGCTGAATACCTCATCTGCATGGGTGCCTATTTCTCTGTAAATTGGGGGGGGGGATTCAGATGCAGGCGGCATATATATGAGGATTTTAAGACAAATTGCATTCAAATTATGCCAAATATTGGATATTCACAAATACAATGAGGGGGCCCACATGAGCTTTGGACGGCCCGAACCCCCTGCCCCCCCCCCAGAATCGGCGCCCTTGCTCATCTGAAAAGTTATATAGAAACCGGCTCCATTGCACTTCAAAATAATTCGTATGTGGCATACGTAAAATGGTATGTTACATTTGTAAATCCTGTAGTTTTTGGACTTAACGTACAGCAAATGTATAACTGAAAACGCATATTTCATAATATTTCTGTATAAGTGTTCCATCTGTACGTACTTTCCGTATGAAACAATATAGGCGGACAGAATCTCACACAAATGGACGTATATAACATTGGGCTGCCAACTGGCCGGTTTTCCACCGGCCTGGCCAGAAAAATTGCTGTTATTTTGATTAAAACCGGTGACGGGTACAAACTTCTCACCAGCCCCTATATGACCGTTTTTTTTTTTTCAAATTTGTATTTAGTTCGAAGCAATTTAATCTAGTTCGAAGTATAGATACTGAAAAAAGTAGGTGTCATTCTGTAAACCCAAAACTGTTACCTTTCACCATCTATCAACGATTAATATATTTTGTTCACCTGTTTAGATAATTTTAGAGAGATGACAGGAACTGTATCAGGAAAAATTTGAAATTTACTTTCAAGGAATTTTATACATTTATTAAGAGTGGAAAAGGATTTCTTAATGCAATTTCCTGTAGTTGAAGTAGAGACTATACGTTTAAAGAGTGAATTTCATTTTCCAAATCCAAAATTGTCACGTAAAGATTATTATACTTTTGTTCGTCTGTTTCGATAATTTCAAAGAAATGGTAGTTACTGGTAAATACAATAAAATGATGAATGCCGATTTCTGTTTCTCATTTATAGCACAATGTATCTGGTAAGCTTATTAGTGAATGTTCTAAAGATATACAGAATATATGTGCTAATGCACTTTTGTTCACGATAGTATATTTCCTTTCCATGGATAGATCCGTACAGAGATACTTCACGCTTATACCTATATTAATAGGAAATTTTGAGGAGGTGCCGGTTTTTTTTTCATTCTACAGAGTTGCCAACCCTAATATTACATGTAGTTGACGAATATAACATGCATATATGTATGTAATATAAGGAACACTATTAGATACCAGACATCCTGCAACGGCATGATGTAACACCTAAGGGCAGTGCCTACGTAGCATACAGATAGCATAAGATCCGTACTAATTTCTGTAGTAAGCAAGAGGATTCCGTATATTTGTACAATATACCGCTGTCCGAAGAACGGATTTTTGTCAGTGTGCGTGTAAGGTGCAAAAGTGAAAGTGTTTTAGAATATTCTTGATTTAGATTAGAGGAATGAACTATATATTTTCGATATACATACAATGGTGATTTAGTAACTTAATATATCTACTGGGCTGAATTTTTATACATTTTCTTTTCCTCTCCAGAGCTGCTAAACCTGATGAGCAGTCGCCTTCCCTTAGTCCTCTGCTTGTGACACCAAGAGAAACAACGACAACAGCGCCACACTTTCGCGACATCCTTCAAATCTCATTGGTTGTTACTTGTGCAGACCAGATGTCAATATAGGAAGAACTATATCTAGGCTAGGTCTGTACGGATAGTCTAGCATATATTTTTAGCTTTTTGTGGATATATTTTTATTGAAAATATATTGTGGGTGGTGGATAAAAATGCGAATATTCGTGAAAAGAAAGAATTTCAGTGATCATTCTTCCAAACATCATTAATTACTTACCATTTCGGGACAAGTAACCCCCAAAACAAAGTTGCGTTTCCTTAATTATTTTTTCTATTTCTCTGCTTTTAAACACTATGTAAAGCACTAATCAGATTTTATGGCAAATTGTGTGAGGACCCTCATTCTTATTTCTACATTATCTTTTATCTCCACTTCATTTTTGAGTTCTGAACAAAGACCCTTATGTTTTGTGGGTTAAGAAAAACGGTGCGATCGTTCCCAGGATCGATTCGAATGCCAGGTAGGGGCATTTGGTCGAAAAGGTGTAAGAAAACCTTTCTCAGGCCAGCTATCCTGAAAGAGGTTTTTCTCATTCACACCAGGCAAATGCCGGAGTGGTACCTAACTTATAGGTTCCAGGCCGCTTCCTTCCCTCCCCAGTCCTTTCTTCCTTCCCTTTCCTCGGCTAGTGTGATCGCCGAGAGACAATTTCCCTCAAACGTGAGGGGCTAACATGACCATAAATGCTGAAAGTCCAGAAATCTAAATCCTAAAACAAAGGAAAAAGATTTGTCCTAAGATTAATTGACAGATATGCTATTACCAACTTCAAAATTTTATTACCATAAATCTGCATTTTAAGGGATCTTAAATTAGCAGATGTGTTTTGCATTGATTTCATATTTCTGTTTGCATGAATTTTATTAAGTTCTATGTAGCATACTTGACTTGCAATAGGAAGAGATAATATTTAATTTTTAGCTTCCATTTTATGCATTTGTTGTGCATGTGAACCGAGATGTTGCTGATGCCGAATTGTCATGGATAAGAAAAAGTATGCATTTGTTGCTGATACGAACCGAGATGTGGATGCCGAATTGTCATGGTTAACAAATTTTATGCATTTGTTGCCGACGTGAAACCGAGATGTTGTGGATGCAGAATTGTTATGAAAAATAAAATTTATGCATTTGTGGTGAATGCGAACCGAGAAGTAGCGGTTGTCGAATTTTCATGAGAAACAACCTTTATGCATTCGTTGCGGATGCCGAATTGTCATGGAAAACAAATTTTATGCATTCGTTGCGGATGCCGAATTGTCATGGAAAACAAATTTTATGCATTTGTTACCGATGCGAACTGTCATGGAAAACAAATTTCATGCATTTGTTGCGGATGCTGAATTGCCATGGAAAACAAATTTTATGCATTTGTTGCCGATGCGAACTGTCATGGAAAACAAATTTTATGCATTTGTTGTAGGTGCAAACCGAAATGTTGCGGATGCGGATGCAATTTTTTTTATATCCAAGCAGACCAATCACAGAGATTTTTTGATAAATAGTCTTTCATTGTATTCTTTCTTCCACAGACCATACATTAATATTACAATTCTCGGGTTCGATTCCTGGTGGATATATTTACCTTGGATACACAAACCCGAGTACTAGCTTTAAACAATAAATACTGTCTCGTACAGCCCATCCTCGGTGCTCAAAAGGGACGCTAATTTTCAACTAATAACATAAAGTTCCTAAAGATTAGTAATAAATATGTATATTACTCAACAATAATTTTTAGCAATAAACGTAGGCTGAAAACCAATTTCCTTTCTGGTGTTAGAATATCTGATTTCTCACACGACCCACTCGTAATGTGTGACAACACATTTACCAAACATAACTTCGCCATTACATGTCACGATTTGACAACACCGTTAACCAATTGGAAACTGAATTTGGTTTACAAGACATTACACGGGACAATAATCTCACACACAAATGGATCCAATTAAATTAATGCCGAAAGATGGTGCTAATTGGGATTGCAGCGACATCAGATACAAAATGGAGATTACTGTTCATATTCGTTAAAACATACGTCCCTATACATATAAATATACACGTGTGTAAAGTGACGTTCAGAAGGAGAGAATAAAGAAAGAAAAGGTGCTACATGTATGCCATATCTCATTCACATGTCATCAACAGTTTTGCGATATGTTGTCTACATTAATGCTATTAGCGTTCTATTGCTCTCCAGACAATCAGATGTTTGATCTGCGGAGATTATATGGGTTTCTCTGTCGTGTTATGGCGCACATCACTCAAGTTTTATGGCCGTGACACAGCGTTGCACTAAATGCAACGGATATGAACTTGCTTGCTCTTAATCGTATGGGCTTGTTTGTGATCTCGCATAGATACGTTCCTATATGCACTATGTATGAATATATTGGCGTGCGGTTTCTCTCAGTGTAATGCTGAGTAGAACTTTTAACAACAAATGGAAATTTAGTTGTATTTCAATTCTACGAGACCTTACTCTTCGAATAGTAAAGGCATGTCACTTTAAATATTTAAGCTTTTTTACTTAATACTTAATAAGAGAATTGGCTGGAATTAATCGTCCAGGTATTAAATGCATGTCTAAGTGGAATGGATTAATCTTTAAACAAAGGAACCACGTCTTAGAGTATTAAGCGGCTCATAAAATAAGCACAAACATTTTGCGTCATAGTTGTAGCTGGACCGAGATCCGCAGAAGGGACCCTAATATTAATTTGTAATAGTTGTAGCTGGACCGGGATCCGCAGAAGGACCCTAATATTAATTTGTAATAGTTGTAGCTGGACCGGGATCCGCAGAAGAGACCCTAATATTATTTTGTAATAGTTGTAGCTGGACCGAGATCCGCAGAAGGGACCCTAATATTAATTTGTAATAAGATATATAGAGAACAATACAATAATAGGAAGAGCACTCAAAGACTTCAAACTTTCGTCAAGTGTCATGAAGTCAAAAGGGAAAAATCTCACACATAGCTTAAATAAGAGCAAGAGAAATTTTGTAAGTAATTTGTGAAATTTGTATACTTTGCGTTTAACGTCAATGGAAAAAAATACTTCGGCAGAAACACGGAACTAAGTATGATAGTATGATAGAGGTAATGATTGATGATAGTTATGATTGAAGATCTGATCAAAGACCTTGCAATTAAAAAGAATAGGAGAAAATTTTGATAGAAGTAATGATTGAAGATAGTCATGATTTAACATCTGATCAAAGACCTTGCAATTAAAAAGTTAAGAGAAAATTGTGGTAGAGGTAATGATTGATGATAGTTATGATTGAAGATGTGATCAAAGACCTTGCAATTAAAGAATTAAGAAAAACTTTTGATAGAGGTAATGATTGATGATAATCATGATTGAAGATATGATAAATGACCTTGGAATTTAAAACAAAATTAGGAAACACTTTTCAAATATCAGGTAGTCAAAAAATACTGAGCCCTGTGCACACAAGATGTCGTTACTGTCACAAATCTCAGAATATATGAGTCGCAGCGTGTCAGGCGAAACGTCATTTGACAGTTGAAACTAGTAGATGTGCTAAAAGATTGAAATTCTTACATTCAGACGTAAGGTATTGTGTAAGATGAGTGAACTTAAATTAAACTGAGCTACTTTTTTATAATTTTACTTTGATAAAGGAACAAATACTGCTCAGGCCGATGAAAGAAAAATGTGCTGTTTATGGGGAAGATACCGGTACGTCATGAAAATCAACAGCCAAAAGATGGTTTATACGGTTTCATTCTGGAAATTTCAATGTCCAAGATGCAGTGGGGAATGAATCACAAAAAAAGTGGATATTATCCTGACAAAAGTCGAACAAGACCGCCATGTAAGTAGTTGTGTTCACCAATGACTTAAACATACATCACTAAACAGTGTTAAACCATTTGGAGGGAAAAATCCTCCTCCTCCTCCTCCTCCTCCTCATGGCTATGTGGATAACAAACGCTCCTTTTGAGTGGGGACCCAGGTTCGATTCCGAGTGTGAGATCATGTGATTCGAATCTCACGTTAAGCTATAGGTCCACGTCTCATATAGTTTCGCTGTTAAACGGGGCACTTACAACGATACCGTGTATCATTGCATTGGTGCATTGGATTACTTCCATTTTTATATTTTGATTTTGGGATAACGGTGCATAAAAATACACAATCTGTCGTGTAGAAGAAGAAGAAGAAAAGAAATTATATGTTGTTGATTCTAAATAGAAAGATAAGAAATAGAAAGGAATAAGTAATCTCATTCGTTAAAGATATAGGTTGGTTTTATAGAGGTAATCTACATATATATAGTTGTCACAACAACTGAAAAAGAAAATAAATAATTAATGGAGTCTTGATAATAAAAAGGTAATAGTGATACAAGTGGTCTTGACTGAGTTAATGTGATTTGACCGTGTTGAAATATTTTAAGAATTACACGTATGTTATATTCTAAATAGTTTCAAAAACACGGGAACTTTTGAGATTAGTTTGAAGTTAAGTAAAGCTGTCTCAACATAACTTTCAACACGGAATTTACTTTACTAAGAAGGGGAAAACGAATTTATAGAAACTTAAAAGTGAGCGTTCCTGGAATTGAAAATACAAATGCAGAAGGTGGCAATACAGAGTTACCAGGTATGAATTTTTCAACGAACGTAGCTGATCGTATAAGACAGCTTAGTCAGCAAATATCTCAACAACAGCAAAAAAATGGATACTCAGCTAGAGCAAATGTACCACCAAATATCACAGCAACAGCAAAAAATGGATACCCAGTTAGAACAAATGTCTCATCAAATGGAACAAATGGGTCAACAAATGTCGCAGCAAGAGAAGCAGATGCATAACAAGCTGGAACAAATACAACAAAATATGGATGCCAAATTTAAGCAAATAAATAATAAATCATAAGTTAGAACAAACCGATTATAAAATGGAACAGATTTTACATCGATTCACTGTTGTACAAAGTTCTATAGAAGTGGTAGAAACTCTAGAAGAAAGTGTCCTGTCTTGGTTTTACTATGTTGGTGTAATTGATAATGTTAGATGCTTCCATATGCATTGGGAGAAGCTGGATTGGGAGAAGGGAGATAAATCGTGACAAGAACATGCACGATGGTTTCCCAATTGTGACTTTGTTGCTTTGGTGAAAGGTGAAGAATTTACGAAGCAGGCGATCAGAGAACGTCCACTTATTGAGTCTCCAAGTCATGTAGTCTGTCGAGAACATCCTGTAGAAAACCCAGTAGTGTCTCCTGTTTCCAGTCATCAACTTCGAGAAGTAACGGATGAAGATGTGCAAGGCCTGATGAACACTGAGTCCGCTGTGGACACTCTTCAAATAGGACTGAATCCATCAAGAATTAAAATGGCTCTTCGTCAGAAAATGAAACAAATAGGATTACCGTTTAGTTCGACTGAATTATTAATTGAAGCTGAGTTAGACGTTCAGTTGGTGGAAGACCGGGATAACGATGAGGAAAATAATGAAGAAGCTCCTTTTAGACAACATGACCCAGGATCTTCACAAAATTCATGTCGTTGGATTGATGAGGCTGTATCTAAGAAACAGGACAGAAACACATCTGATGCCCAGAGGGAGTCTTCGTGGAACAGAAACTCTGGTAGAACAGACTATCGTGAATATCGTGTAAGGAACAGGTACGACCCTGTTAGGAAACACGACACTTCGCCACCAGCAAAGCGAATGAGAACCGAACCTAATTTCAGAAGCAATTCAGTCTACAACTGGATTGATGAGGAACACTTATCGGACACGAATATGAAGCAGTGCATTATCAATTGTACCGGTAATGTAACTGAATCTAATTTCAGACGCAACAGAAATCGAAATAAGAACCAAAGTACTGTTGAAGTAAAGGACACGTCGTACTACATTCATGATTGTGTAACTTAACTGAATCTTTCGCAATGTAACTTAAGCTAATATTGTGGCGTCCGAGAAAACCATATTCGATTGATTTTTGTGTTAGTTCACTGTAAATATTGTGATGATTTCATTTGTTATTTTTACTTTGTCTGAGTTCCATACAGATAGTCCTGCATATAAAACCCTATTTGTGTATCAAACAAATTAACTCCAAAGTTTTTGAATTGATGGATGTGAAAACTGGTAAACTTTGGGGTTTACGTAATATTGACGAAAGAAAATATGGCGTCCGTCAAAACATACTAAAAATTAATGGATTCAGTTAGTTAAGACATTAGTTCCTTCAGAAGTTTTATTCAAGATTAACATAGATAATGTTGAACTTTCAAATTGATTCTTAATATAATAATTTATTTACTTGTATTAATTCTTGTTATGATATTGATTATTTTATTTCATTTAGTGTATTGCTATAATTTCTTTGTAATTGATACTTCTGAATTCTATGCTATTTACATCTATGCATCGATACAAATATTGTTTATCAAAGCTATGTTAATTATGCCCAAATGGAAGAAATAAGTTATATAGTATGTCAGCATATACTGAGTTAATTTGTTAAAGAGCTCCCATAATACTGATTTGAAGAATCTATTTTAGGACCTAAATAATTAACAAATTGATGATATATTTTTTTTTAATTTAGTCCTCTTCATCGATAATTTTTATATAATTAAAATGGAATTAATTGTTAAATAAATATAAGAATGAGATAAAATGAAATTAATATATATGTATTGTAAGGAATATGTACGAGAGCCATTCAGAAAGTAATGTAACCATATATGTACGAACATGTAAAGGTCCAGGATTCTTTCTTCAATTGTAAACAATTAAAGAAGTTCGTCTGGAGCCATTGATACAACGATATCATGTATCATTGCATTGGTGCATTGGAATACTTCCATTTTTATAATTTGATTTTGGGATAATGGTGCATAAAAATAAACAATCTCTCGTGTAGAAGAAGAAGAAGAAGAAGAAAAAATTATATGTTGTTGATTATAAATAGAAAGAAATAAGATGTAATCTCATTCATTAAAGATATAGATTGGTTTTATAGAGGTAATTTGCATATATACACATTTGCGTATAAGAATTACATGGACTGTGGGCTAAAATATAATAAAAATGTTTGTTATACACTAAACTCAAATCCAATCTATTTCGAGAAAGCTGGCTACAAAAACAAGCTCGACATTTGGGTGCCACATCACCCACTTCGAAAACATTTGCTCGATGGAATTTCTGTCTGCGGACCTCTACTAGACTCGAGCCATTTCTGAAGCGATGGATCATAGGTGATGAACAGTGAAGGTTGTGGTGATGACAAGAATGAGTGAAAATGGTTGTGGTGAAATCGAAGAGACACTCCACAGTTTGTGATAAACCCCACAATGACGACCAGAAAGGTTAGTTATATTGTGCGTTTGGTGGGATTGGAAGGGCATCTTGCATAAAGAGCAGCTGCCGCCATGCAAAACGATAGACTCGAATCTGCAGTGCTGAGAATTAGGGCGAGTGTACCTAGCAATTCAAAAGACACGGCCGGAACTGGTCAACAGAAAGGATGTCGTATACTATGGTGACAATACCAGATCGCACACATATTTAACGACCAGTCAGGAACTGAGGAAACTTGGCTGGGAAGTGTTAATGCATCCATCATATAACGCTGACGTGGCACCATCAACTTATCATTTGTTTCGGTCTGTGCAAAGCCAGCCGTACGAAGTTAGTTTCAAATTAGGCCTCTGCAAAACCACGATTTTTTGGACCAGAAATCATAGACGCTCTACAGTGTGACGGGTTTCTGTAGTGTTGCTGGGAAAATGGCAGAAGGCCAGCGAACAAAATAGAGATATGCGACTTCTTAATGTTCTTTTAGAAATATATACAAAGTAAAAATATATATACAAAAAATTTTAAAAAATCATTGTTTTCTATCTTGGTCTGAGATTTGTTTTTGAATTACATAAATATAGGAGGACGAACATGCTTTGAGTGCTTAGTGTCTTAGTGTTAAGTGCTCTGAAGGTCTTAATCCGGTCCTGATGACCAACCACTACAGCTTAACTCAATGTTGTACATAGGGTTGCCAACCCTACAAAAGAAAATTACCGGCACTCTCTCTAAATTCCAACTGTGAAGTATCTGCTCGGATCCACTCGTGGGAAGTAAATGTATCGTGGACAAAAGTGCATTAGCACCTGTGTTCTGCATATCCTTAGTACATTCACTAAGAAACTTAATAGATGCACTGTGCTAAAAATGAGAAACTGAAGTCAGTATTGATCATTTTATTGTATTTCCAAGTAACTGCCACTTCTTTAAAAATATCAAAACAGATGACCAAAAGTATATTAATCTTCACGTGACAATTTTGGATTTACAAAAAGAAAGGGTCTTTCCTGGTAAGATAGTGAAATTCGACCCTTGATCCAAATTGGGTCGCTATTGGCCAAAAAGGTTACCCTTGACCTAAAACTATCCCAAAACAACTTTTGACCCCCTACCCTCACCCCTTACCGAATTATCGTATCATACATGCTCAAAATTGAACATTTTTTAAATTTTGGTGAGGTGATCCAAAAATTTTGAATGTTTCACAGATTGTAGATACTATCTAGATGCAAATGTGCAAGTTTTTTTCAAAACTATCGATTAATATTTTCTTTATCTTTTATTTTATTTTTTAATTTTTTTTGTGTGTGTTGAAAATTTAAAAAAAAATGTAGAAATTTTTTGGGGGGGACACGTTTCTGTTTTTTTGGTTTAAAAAATTGTTATACCCTTAGGTACAACATATATTTTTTTCGGGGCCTGAAAGTGATGGCAACATTGTCAAAAAGAAATAAAACTGAAAACAAACGTCTTTTTCGCATAGCTTCTCCACCATTTTAGGGCCCTCAAGGTGAGGACCCCCTTCAAAAAATCCTTTGCGAAAGTTCATAATTTTCCTTTCTCTTGCGTCCCTTCTGCTTCTGTCGTTTTTCGGTTGCTTCGATTATGTTCATTTCGAAACAGAAACACCAAATATATCTGCGCAACAGTTCTTCCACTTCACCCGACTGATCAATCGTCTCCATTAATGAACTCGGAAGAGAGAACATAATCGCTCCACATATCTATTGCAAAAAAAAAAAAAAAAAAAAGAATATAAAAATTTGGCATTTGTCCAAGAATTATCGTGGGAGTAACGGAAGGACGTACTAAGAGTACAATATTATAAGTCCCGTTACGTAATAATAATAATAATAATAATAATAATAATAATAATAATAATAATAATAATAGTTATAAACGTAGATCCGGAAATGATTCATTTGGCATAAGGGGTGACTGAAAATCTGATGAGAAATATAAATGACTAATACCCAAAGAACAAAACATAATAGACGACTAGGCAGGGTTGGATTTACCATTACCACTAGGCCCGATTACCATTAATAATAATAATAATAATAATAATAATAATAATAATAATAATAATAATAATAATAATAATAATAATAATAATAATAATAATAATAATAATAATAATAATGAAAATAGAAGTCAAATTAAACAGTTTCCAAATAATACTTGATTTAGGAAGTCTATTGGGTTCAATCATTGGTCGTCGAAGCTAAATAGAATTTTAACGTTGTAATTGCAGTAGACAGTAGCGAAGTGGCTGGTAATTATGGTGTACTGCACTTCCTTCCTGTGCATGTTCTCCTCAACACCTTGTCACAATATCAATCTAGATAAATTTCAACAATCCGATTATTTTATTATTTTTAATGAAATTCTTATTGTTAGAATATTCAAACTATTACAGACGACAATTCAAAACGAATTTCTTTCATTATTTTGGCCAACGCATATTGCAAAACTCAAACTCATCATTCTCTGTAACTTTACTTCAAACAACAAGAAAAGATCGTGAATTTGTAGTAATTCAAATCTTTCTTCACAGCATATGTAAAATGAAAATTCATTAAAATTTATACTAAAACGAAATAAAGGTATGCATAAAATAAATTTTTCATTATTATTTTCTATTGTATTAAAAATTTCCTCCATCGAGAGGGGTAGAAAACCCGCGACTAGGGCACGTTACGGTAAGAACAAGTGTGCATGTTTTGTTTGATCAGCACTTTTTTTTTTTTTTAACATATACATACACTGGCATCAAGATACACTGGCAACATTGTGCGGTGACGATCACTGTAGTGTCCCCGTATGAAGGCTACAATTTAAAGCAATGCTTTTCCTCTAATGACCGACACTGAGAGTTGCTCGAGACAGTTGCGTGAGAGCAGTCGGTGACGGCAACCGTTTTAGTGACGGCAACTGCAGTTACTTCGTGCGAACGCAACAATTTAGAGCAAAGCTTCACAAGCAGTTGCATCACCGAGTTGCGTCACTCAGTGACTGCATATGAATAAGGGCTAACCTTTCCTCATCATGTAGACCTACGATTTTTTTTGATCATTCCTAAAATTCTTGTCTCTACACTAAATTAAAAGTTTTAAAAATTAATTATCATTTCTAGTTTCAACATCGATCTGCGTACAAGAAGAAACATCAAAGAGCAGCAACAGTCGCTTTTTCACAGGGATTTCAGCGTTCAAAAAAATAAGTTTAATCTCTTCATTTATCCTTATATTCAAACCGGAAGTGCTGGAAATCTATCCCTGATTTCCAATTTCAACTATGATTGCCCTTGAGTAAAATTTTAAAAGCGAGTAGTATATACAGAGTGGCCCAAAAGCAGGTATAGAGACCTACATATATAAAACATACAGGAATGTATAGCTACTTTTGGGCCACTCTGTACAGTATATATATGAATTCAGTATGGCAAAAATGAAGTCTTTTAGTGTAACGTCACACGTTTATACTGAAGGAGATGGATGATTAAGGCAAGTGAATGATGATGGAAAATTTGGTAGAATGAGAATGTAAGAGAAAACGGGAGTACACCGAGAAAACAGGCGGGCACGATGTAGACAACCACAAACTTACTTGTCCGGGGATTGATGCAGGTACCCCCACACATCAGAAGTAATCGCTCTACCACTGAGCCCCTTACAGCAAGAATAAGCTCCATTTTCAAATTGGATCCTCTATTGCAACCGAAAGTAGTAGAAATTACTGCCACAAACAAATTCCAATATTGATCTACATGGAGCCAAGACGGTAATAGGGCGTTACAAAACGTTTTTTAAATATACCGTATTTACTCGCGTAATTTTCGCACTTTTTTAGAGGAAAAAAGTTGTTTTGAAACAAGGGTGCGTAAATTATGCGAAAAAAAAAATATCCACGTCAGTGAATATCATCTAATTTTTTCCCCAGTCAAAATAACACGAAAATACCGGTACACATTTCCTTTGTAGCAAGAATTGACAACAAACAACTAATTCTAAATTTGTAGAAAAAGAACATTAAAAAATTGATTAAGAAGTCGTGTGGTTTCTTACAAATCAGTGTCAAATCTTTGCGTGCGCAAATTACGCGAGGAAAATAAAATATACAGAAAATGCCCTTCAAAATTGGGATGCGAAAATTATGCGAGGGCGAAAATTACGAGCGTATTTACGGTATATGGGTTCTTCTGGATCCCAAAAACCAGTGGTGCCCACCTCCCCTTATGTTCTTGACGCACCCCCCCCCCAATTGTCTATCCGTAGGTGTTCTTCCATGAAAAAATCTTCTCTTTGATTAATTTTTACACCCCCTGAAACATATTTATATAGATTTTTAACCCCCCCAAATATTTCAATGACGCAGTTTGCGTCATAGCCCCCCTCTGTGGGCACCCCTGCAAAAACAGATTTTTATTTCCGCTCCTATTATTTTATTGAAACAGGAAATAGGAAAAACAAACAACTTCCAGTTTTAAAGCGAATTCTTAGTCTATGTAGTGTAACCTGTTAATTATAAACTTTTACTTTCATTATACTTTATTTTCAAATTTAGTATCGTTTATCCCCCCCCCCCAAAAAAAATTTGAAGAAACAAAAAAAAATACTACACATAATTTCATGTTAAAAAACCCATTGTAAAAATGTTAAAAATTATTACCTAGTTTCGTCTGTGAATTCGCTTTATGTGCTGAAGACAGTTTAACTTACATAGATAATAAATTTCCTCATTTGGTAAATTTTGCATTTACAGATTTCCATAATTTAACCAAATTCTAATTTGTACAAAAACTTGAACTGCAACGTCAATCTTTCGAGCTTGTGAATGTACCTCATAACCACGAGGTCTTTAAGTAACAACCTCAACGAAAGTAATAGTATAAAACCTTAATGTACTTCCAAAATAGAATGGTGTGTAGCTAAATTTTGTACCGTATGTTGTCTCTATGTCACTCTGAGACTAAAATTATTTTTTTAACTTCATACTCCAAATTTCTTCGTCAGTATTTGTAAAAATTCAAAACATATGTTAATGTGAAACAGCTGCCATCTCTGTAAATTTCTACTAAAATCTAGAACTTACGCTGCGATTGTTCTTATGTAACCAGTGTCGGAGCTAGCCTGGGGCCGGGGGGCCTAGATCCCTCCAGTTTTTTGAGTGACAAAAATAATTTAAGCTATTATTTATTTATTTTTCAAGGTCTATAGTAAATTCATGATATACGTATCAGTCTTTGGTCTGGCTGCCTCCCCCCCCCCAGTTTTTACCTTCCGGATCTGCCACTGCATATAACCAAGTTACAAAACATTCACTTAATTTAAAAATAAGAAAGTAAGTGCTTATTTTTTTTTTTTTTTTACAATCTTTCGGTTAATTTATTAGAATATAATATTAACAGGGATTTTTTTTAAAACTATAAATTGGAACATATTTGACATCTTTTTACAGACTGATAAACAGCAAATTTTGAACAGTTAGTTATAAAAGAAAAACTTCTTCTAATAATTTTCCAGGAGGTAATGTACCTAAAATGGAAGCCACATTTCCTCGCTGAACTGCTATGCTGATACGTTGTATCAGAAAAGTAGTAGCCCGCTTGTCACCAGTAAGGTGTGTTATACGTTGGCCTACTTCTTTGATGAAATTGAGTGCTTAATTGAAATTTGTCAACTGGTATGGTTATCACATCACATAAACGCCGTATAACAACAAACAATCAAAATCATTAAAATAATATGCCTGTATATTTTATTTAAGCCTAAAATAATCATGTTTTTTAATTCATGTCTTAAATTTTTACTATTAAAAGTAGAAAGTTTAGTTATGATATGTTTAGATTACTAAAAGTTCTCCCAACACACCCCAAATAATATTTCATGAATAAGCCAAAAGTATAACAACATCGTGAAAGACGCGTTAGGCTTACGCCTTTATAATTATCCTAGATTAAAATGAAATCTTGAAAAAAGAAAAAAAATGATCCAAAAAATGGATCAAAAGATTGCGATCTTGACCAATAATTAGTTTTTGAATCAGGGGCCCCAAAATTTTTGAACGGCCCCTAAATCGAGTTTTCGTATTTTGTTTACGGAATAAACACATCATACTGAGTTAAGTGATAGTTGGGTTTTTCTACATTATATGTGGTTTTCCAGATATAAGACCTACAGGAAAATTTTTGCTTGAAATATATTGGATCTTTTGATCCAAAAATACAATTAAGGTATAAATTGTGTTACTTTCATATCCCATAGGTGGATATTAACAATGTTAATTTAACCACAGTAATAGACCCTAATAGTTGTAAGAAATATCGACTGTAATAGATTCACCGTTCTAGGAAACAGTTCCCATTTCTGACCCGTCTTTCTATTCTAAATCGGAAGTTATACTACTTCCGGTTTTAGTACTGAATTCACATGGTTGCGAGTTTGTCGTAGTTTCACAGCGTGAAAAAAAAAAACTCTCTTGTGGTTTGAAACAAAAGAACATAGAAATTTAGGCTTTGGCGCGCTTTTGCATTTTGCGCGGGAAACAGTCAGAAATTTATGAATGTATATCTATATTGTCAATGAATACAAAACAAAAAATGGATTGGCAGGGGTGTCATGTTGTGTTGCTTAAAGAATAGACAAGGAGAGAAGAATGGTGTTGTTAGTATTATTACTACTACGTTACGAAAGGTTTTAAAGATTTGATGACGGTCGTTAAAAATTGCCACCAAGTCACACACTCACACAAAAGTCTCAATCAGATGCGAGTACAAGTGACGTAATAGGTATTCGTTGAAATCGTTGTCGTTTTAACGTTTTAAAAAAAATTACAGAAAGGATAAAAATTGCTTTTTTTAACGCCCCGGAAGTACGTTGAGTAGTCTGTGATTGATTGAGATAAAGGTCATCCGGCTGAAATGGGTCGTTTCGGAGGTCGTAAGACACAACCATTTTCCCTACTTGATAGCCTTCTCCTTTGACTACCTCCCCCCAGCAACAGTTATATCACACCCCCTCCCACATTCTCTCAAGATCCCAGGAAAACGCGTGTTTGTCTCGTTTTGCTCATAAAATGACGGCATTTAAAAGGCAACATGTCGGTCAAGGTTATACAGTACAGGGTTACGAGTACGGAGGGGCGGGCGGAGAATTGACAATGATTGTGAGAAATAAAACCCAAAAGCAGTACATTTCATTGTTTTATATATATAGGAAGTGTGTAGCTATATATATGTAGTGAAGTTACTTTTTAAAAGACGATTGTAGGTAGGGACCCCCCTGAAGTCCTGGGGGGGCGGGGAATTTGCCAGTCTTCGTTCGCTATATACTGTGATCGTAAGAGGTGGTTTTATGTGGTTTTCACTTTCTTTTTATGGTCCATTCGAGATCTTTTTCTTCCTCTTCTTCTTTTCTTTTGTAGCTTGAACGTTAACCCTCTTCGAGTGACGTTAGAACACATATAAAATAAACATGTTGACAACATTACATAAGAGTTAGCACAGTTACTATTACTGCTACTACTTGGTCGGCATGTGTGCCATTTCTTTAGTGTACGTGTGCCAAAGGGTGCAGTAAGCGGGGGCGAGGAGGGTATATTTTACACCCGTAACTCAAGGAGGGAGGAAGAGGTATACAAGAACGGAAATAAAGCAATGGAAAGATGGACGGAAAATTGAGTACTTCTCGACGCGGGAGAGAGGGGTGAGGAGAATATAAGAACCCTGAGGCACTGCACTTAGGACATTAATGTCTGTTTTACAAGCCATTACTATTATTTTAATAGGGCCATAAGATGCTTTATTACACTACTATTGTATTCTAAAGGCTTCAAGTACTCGTTTTTGTGTATGTTTGTGTGTGTGAAACGGAGACACACAGATTAACTTCCGGTTTCAAGAAGCTCCTTTCTTTATTATCGCTATTATCGACTGCGTTAAAACATCTTAATAACGTTTACTTTTTTGTAGTACTTCAAAAGGTTAACATTATAAATATATAATTGGTTTATTCTTGGTACCTTCCTACAGAGCATGTGAAGATTCTTAGAGCCATGTTTGGTTCAGTATGGTGGTACCAGCACGAAACATATCGTACCAACCAGAGATTTTGATTTTTCGTTCCGCATCTCTAGGCCCGCTGCGTGTTCTAGACGAATCGTATTGTTTCATCAACTACCCTAGCTTGGTACGGATAGGGTTAAATTTCTCACTATCCTAGTCCCGCCTCTTGCTATGATTGGCTCGGTCCCACACTGCCCTGAGCTACTTTTCATAAATTATGTACCGGAATATGGTAGGCCTAACATGGCCGCCTCAATGTTTACAGCCGTTCGACCAATCACATGAGTGCAAACGTCGACCGCCATAAAGGTTTGTCCCTGCCTCTGTCTCTTCACCTCCCCTCAACAAGTTTTTCTACTTCTCCCCTTTCACCCTGTGTTGCTTGCGCGCCCTCTAGTGATGGTTCCGTCAAGCTTTTTCTGCTGCTACACTACTGCCCTCATGCGGGAGATTTCTGAAATTTCTAAAGCCAGCAGGGATTTGCTTTTTCCTTCTGTCTGTTCGAGAAAAAATATAATGTTTTCCCCTCTCGCTATCAGCAAATTTCCCTTCTGCAGAAGTCAGCACAGAGCTATAGCAATAAAAAATACACAGGATATGAATTTGGGAAATGACAATTTTCAGTACTGTAATATATAACCCGTAGACAAAGTTAACAAACAATAGGACATTCAGGAATTAATCTGTGTATATTAAATAATGAAAACAAAAGTAGAAGAGAGTGTGCATTGAGTCAAAAGCAGGAGCGTTGTAAATTCAGTTTCATGAATGATAATGTGAGCGATAATAATGGGAAAAAAATATGATCTTTTAGGAGCTGCTGCTGGCTGTAGCAGATAATGACTGGAAATTTAGAACAAATAATGGATAAAACTAATTCCTTCTTTTCTCATAACGAGCCTATATTTTTAATGAAAATGCTATTTAGGGTGTGGTGAGGTAAGAAATAACTAACCTACTAACACTGCTTTGTAAGTAGTGTTTTTCTTCCAGACCTGTTTTTTTCGGGGGGTACTGCCCGCCCAGAGCTCTGAGGGTACCCCCCGGAGCAGACCAAAACAATAACGTTTATAATATAATAATAAATAGAATAGTATCAGCGCTGCTCCCCGGAATACTACGTGTGCCCCCCCTCGGAACATTATTTCTGAAAGGAACACTGTAAGTGATAGGTCCTCGGTTTGGTTCCATTAGAGGGTCGTCCGGATTGTGGGTGGAAGTTCCACAAAGAATTTAGTTTCATTTCGTTTTGGGTTTAGCGTTTGTTTCAGCAGCGAGGCTATATGAGACGTGGACATGAGGCGAGCTTAGCGTGGCATCCAAATTACATAAACTCCCACAGTGAATCGAACCCGAGTCTACCACGCAAAAGGTGCGTATGCTAACCGCTTAGCCAAGAGGAAGTTCCAGTTCGAGAAGGAAATAGAACACAGTACCTTTCATGTTTTTCCTTGTAGAGACTCAGCCTTAGCTGGTCACGGGAGTTTCAGCCCCCAAACAAAAATTTTCACTCCCCTGAAACTTCCCATTAAAAAAGATAGAGCAAAAAAAAGTCATTGACCTCCTCCCCAGTGGCGTATCTAGCCTGGGGCCGGGGTCCTAGCTCCCCAGTTTTTTGAATGAAAAAAATGTTTTATATATTATCTGGTAAATATATAAACAATAAGTTATTAAGTTATTTACATATTTTTGAAAGTTTGTAGTAAACTCATAATATACCTTTCATAGTTTGAGGCCTGCTGCTCCCCCCTCCAGTTTTTACTTTCTAGATCCGCCTCTTCTCCTCCCCCAAGAAAAATATATCTGGTTTCTGGCCTGCATGGACAAACGCCTAAATCAGTTTTTACAATAAAAATTCTTTGTTTGATTTCAATTAATTGATTGGTGTTTATTATTCCTTTTCAGTAAAGAGTTTATATCAGACGGGATATGTTGCTTGAAGTGGGATCCGGACCACTACTGGGGCAGTTTGAAACCCTGCTGGGAATCGAACTTGAGACCATGCTCACAGAACACCATTTTTTGTTGTCCCAATCATGGGCGTCTCTGGCGGAAGGGGGGACGAGGGGGACGCGTCCCCCCAATATTTTGAAGTACAAAATATTCAATATTTATTCTAATTTAATTTATTTACTAACGACAGAATATCATATAAATAATAATAATTATATTTATTTGTAATATAATATTCAGACTGTGAAAAGATTGTAATCGAGTTCTTCGTATACCTCAGGGGGTCCGTGAAGGTAAGCAGAAAGGTGACACAGGGAATCAAAGATAATAAACACGTTGACCTAGGTAGTGTCATTTTAAATCACTTTTTTTGAAGCCCTCCCCCCAAATTTTACACGCCAGAGACACCAGTGGTCCTACGATTGTCACCTAGGTTAAATGGGACGGATGATTGATGAAAGTGAAATAATTTATGGAATGGGAATGTAGGAAGAAACAGGAGAATCCCAAGAAAATCCCGGACAAGATGTTGTCCGTCACAAATTTGTGTGTCCGGGATCGAACCAAGGACTTCTACCAGTAACCCAACCTTCCTCTCCTCTATATTTTTGATCGTTTGCCTTATCTGTACAAGCAACAAAGGCGTCTTTTCCTTTAAATTATAATTATCCTAGGCATGGAAGAATTACGTTGTTATCACTGGAATCGCCAGATTTTTAAAGGAAACTTTATCCCCTGGTAAGTTGAAATTCTCCCTTCAGTTGGTAGTAAGAACGGTAAAGCAGATTTATTGAATTGAGCATCATCCAGTGAGAAATATTTATCTTAGGTATGCTACGAACTTCTTATACAAGACCAAGATTATGAAGGAGGAGATTTCCTGTACTTATACACATGGTGTTTCAAGAAAATGGGAGGAAACGGTAGAACCCCGAGAAAACTCACGCACACGGTGTTTGTTCACCACAAAGCTCACTTGGCGTGAGCTGGAATCGAACCAAAGACCCCATGCTCCCGTGGTGAACGCACTACAACTGAGCCACCAAGTCCCCCTATTTCTGAGTGGGGTAACGATTCTTAGGAGAGGAGTGAATCGAGGGCTTCCTATCTTTTGTCTATTGCGCTGTATACTATGGCTAAGATAATCGTTCACTTTTGCTTGCTGTCAGATGCATTTCCTTCTCCCTTCCTAACTGTTGAAAGTTTAGTATATCTGGACACAAAGTTCACGTTTATTCCAGCGTATATATCTATATAAATTAAATATAGCAGAAAAGCATCTGAGTGGGATTTGAAAAAAATGTCACGCACCGTCTGATAGGTTTTTGTTTCGTCTCATGATACCTACCTGAAGATGGTGTTACAATTCCAGGAATTTCAATTGTTTACCCAAACTTCCTGTTACCTTTCGTTATCTGTTGTTTGAAGCTAGAAGAGAAAGCATTGTTTCCCCTTTCAGATAGATCTGGAAGCTGTAAGTGGAGAAGGTAATAATACAAATAATATTCCTAAAGGTTGTTATTTATTATAATGAAAGGTAGTGTGATAAGCGTTTTTTTAAATTTTTTTTTATCGAAATAAGCATTACCTGATAAAAGGCCTTAAGTACTTCAAAATAATGGATTTGAATCCTGGTGTAGTAGGGAATACCCTAGATTCTTTTTCTCGTTTTAGTTTGAAGACGAAGTAAACAATTCCCGGCAGAACTAATATAAGGGGTGGCACGGTGGCTCAAAGGTAGAGCGCGTATCCCTGTTGCGTGGGGTCCCTGGTTCGATCCTCTGCCAAGCAAGTTTGTGGTGAACAACATTGTGTCCATGTGTTTTCTCGGTGTTCTCCCGTTTCTTCCCACTTTCTCATTCCACCAATACTTCCATTCCACTTGATCTAATCATCGTCTTCCTTATCCCAAAAGTGGGACGTTAAACTGAATGACTTCATTCTCAAAGAACCAGGAGCGGATAAAGGACGGACTTCTGGGGGGGGGGCGGTGGGATGTAATACCGCTACTTAAAGCTACTTTTAAGAGCTCCAAACTATGGGATGGGTTTTATTTATATATAAAATTAAAAAAATAAAAACTTTCCTCTTCTGGGGGGGGGAAGGCGATTGCCCCGATCGCCCCCTGGATCCGCCACTCCAAAGAACTAATGTATAAGTGACACAAGTAAGTTGCATTTCACATTAAAATACAGTAGACTACCGTACTACTTGGACTCAATATTGAAACCGGAAGTTTGTCTCTTACTTCCGGTTGAAATAGGGGGACAAGTTCGGAGATAGACACTGGATCTACATGAAGAAAAATCTCGCTACTAAGTAGGGTAGAGTGGGGACAACTGGAACAATTTTCCTTTCAGATTTTTTTTTTTTTAACCTACAATTTTGCTTCAATTGAGAAACCAATGGTGGCATATTAATGGCTGATCCTTTGGGAACAGTCCACATTTTTTTTTTTTTGAGATCAATAGAAACATATTTCATTAAAAATTTGTTGAAGTTACTTCGACAATCCTTTTTGTCCCATTTGTACACATTGGCAGGTCAACTGGGACACCTATTGGAGTCAACTAGGACAAACTAATATATATGTAAATAATGGGGAGTTTACACAAAACGATCAACATTACACGGCAAGCCAGTATCAGTTTTAAATATATGACTATAAAAACAAGAAGCATCATATTTAGGACCTATTTTTAATGGCTACTCTTAGTGATCCAAATTGTACAAGTGACCAATGGAACTATCGACAAAAAATATGAAAATATATTGAGAATGATTCTAACTTTTATTGTTATTAGCTCTAACTTGAAAACTTTGTGAACATGAAACATCCAATAAGTAATAGGTAGGATTTTAATGGGAAGTAACTTATTAATAAAAAAAAATAAACAATGCCTGCAATACAATCCTTATGATTACCTGCCATTAGGTATACAAAAACAGAATATATCAAGCTATTTACACTATTAGAAGCACTACATACAAAAATATATCCAGTGGGAACAACAGGGATACTGTCCCAGTTGACCACACACGACCATTTTTCACATTCCATCTCCTTACTCAAACCTGCTTAACCTAGCGTATAGAATCGGCTTTCTGTGTTGGAACCCTAAAAGCGCGTGTTGAACATAGATATTTGCCTTAAGAATACATAAGTGTTCTAAGAGGGAAATTGAATTCATAATACAATACAAAGAATTTACTTTTACCAGTCAAAAAGTTCTTCTTGCTTTCCTTTTCTTTGAGCTTGTTAGATTGTACGACTCACACGCCATAAACAACAACCGTCTGACACTGCAGTATTACAAAAAGTTCTCGTTACTCCCACCAGATGGTACCAGCAATCAATGTCCCAATTGACCTACCGTCCCAATTGTACCCACTCTACCCTATCGTTTTTACTTTAAGAAAATAAGAATTGAAACCGGAAATAGTAGCGGATTTCTACAGTGGAGCTTGCTCAGTTGTAGAGCGTTCACCTCTGGTGCGTAGAGTCCCTGGTTCAATCCGAGCTTGTGCCAAGTGAGCTTTGTGGTAGACAACACCGTGTTCGTGTGTTTTCTCTGGGTTTTCCCGTTTCCTCTTACTTTATTCTTTCCACTATTGTATTCATTCCTCATCATCGCCTTTAGCGCAGTTGGACGTAAAACTGAAATATTTCATTTCATTTCCGAAGCCCTCAAGTAAATTCCTTGCCCCACCATTGCCAGAGAGATAACTTATGACGTGAAAAGAGCCGATTAAAGCAATGGGCTAATTCTGAATCTAAAGCTCGTTTTTCGATACCGGTACTTCTTATCATTCTTGAGATAATAGTTGAAGTCCTCAAAAAGGAATTTCAGGCTACGCCACTGACACATAGGTCTTGACATTGAAAATAGCGCAATAAATTGAGGATTATGATTCCGAATCTGAAGTCCATTTGCTGATAACTCAATTTGTTAACGAGATGTAGGATGGTCAAATTCCATGGCGAAAGAAATAACAACACGTAATAAGAGCGTCCTTTTTCGATACAAACTTGCCAGAAAGTAAAGAAAATATGTTACACAAATTGTTAATTTAAACGTTGTTTATAGGACCTGCATTGTATAAATGACCAAATTTACGACAATAAACATAATTTTTTGTTGCTTACCTTCAATCGTCACAGATTGCGTCATACTGTATGACAAGTCCATGATACAAAGACAGCTAATCAACACAATAAAAGAAAGTGCATTCAAATAGAAAGAAAAAAAGTGCTGATAGTATGTACTGTATATTTGCTGTCTGTGAACACTTTTACGGTACAACCAGGATGTTATCGAAAGCTTTCGAGCCATGGTCAGCTCCACAGTATCGGGCGTTCCATTGAACACTTCGTCGTTGCTGCGTTCATAGTGGTTCGTGTAGCTACAACTAAAGGTAAGATTTCATTTTATCTACTCTTTCTTATATGCACTGGCGTTGCCAGAGATTCAGATTTGTATAGAAGGCTTCCCCTATATGCAGTGGCGTATTTAAGTGGGGCTTCCGGGTGTAAATCCCCCCAAATTTTATGCAAGTAAAATATTTTGCAGAATTTTTACATTTCCAGGAATAGTTAGCAAAGCCCCCCTGAAACAAAATCGTAAATACGCCACTGCCGATATATATTTAATTAGGGTAATTTTGCAGGTCAAAGTTTTGTGTATGTAACAGCCAACTTGAAGGGAAAATAACAATAATAAAAAAATCCTTACTCTTATCCATAGACATGTTATTTATTTCAGATAGCAATCTAGCTGTGTTGAAGGCGATATAGTGTGGTAGGGAACGGCCTACGCTATGTGCGTTGATGTATGGTGTTCAAGGTTGCCAGATCTCACGTTTTTCCCGTAATATTTGTGCTTTAGTGACATGTTCCATGTATTTGGGTACATGGTACGTTCTATTGAATGGTAAATTTGGGAAGAATAGGGTATATTTGGCAGCCAGAATGGTAAATTTGGGCAGAGAAAGGTATATTTGGGAGTCAATATGATAAATTTGGGAAGAAAATGGTATATTTGGAAGTCAAGATGGTAAATTTAAGAAGAAAAAGGTATATTTGAAAGTCAATATAGTAAATTTGAAAGAAAAAGATATATTTGGGAGTCAATATGGTAAATTTGGGAAGAAAAAAATATATTTGGGAGTCAAGATGGTAAATTTGGGAAGAAAAAGGTACATTTGAGAATCAGAATGGTAAATTTGGGAAGATAAAGGTATATTTGGGAGTCAGAATGGTAAATTTGGCAGACAGAATAGTAAATTGGAGCAAAAATATTAAATTTCGGAGAATCACGCAAACCCATGGGGTCCTTTTTTTACCCCCTGTCTATCGGGGTTATTATTTTTATTCTCATACTGTGAGACAAACGCATCGACAATCTCTCTGATATGCAGTATAATTAATGATAATTTCTCAACGACTTGAAAAACATGAAAGTTCACTACCGCAGAAACATATCCTCAGGAGTAGATTCTGTTCCGTTCCAAACCATTTACCCAGGATTGTTATTTAATCACTTATCAAGGATTTACACCGTCATTTTGTTTTTGGACCTACCAAAGGTCACTTTAAAACAGGCTTATGTTAGTATGTGTTTTCAACAAAATGAGAAATAATCAGTGGTGGCTCTTAAGGGAGATGACATGAGTAACATTTTAAATACATTGGATAGTTAGTAGTTAAGCAAACAAATATTACCCAATGTTTTAATTAGGGATGCGTACGATACGAGTCAAGACAGAATTTTCCTGACAAAATTCGAGTCGAGACACAGCTCTCCCAATAGAGAATAATACATTTTTCGAGTCGAGACATCACATTTACAGCACATTTTCGAGACAAGACAACCTCAAATCTTGTCTCGTGCTCATCCCTATTTTTAATTCTTGTATTCAGATTATTTTAAAGCTGTATGAAGCCACTAGGAATCCATAGGGTTCGTTTGTATGGGGCAGATCTCCTCCTGAACGATAAATGTAGGATTGAAATACAGAGTTTTACATCAAAATAGATCAAAGCAGTGCAATAAATATACGAAACATGATTTATTGGTAGCTTTTATACCTAGGTGTAAGTGCTTTCGCATGGTAATGATAATGAGATGCTGAAAAGCTTAGGGATTGCAATAACTGAACACAGAAAAAGAGTAGCCGAGTAGCCTTAGAAGGGAGATAGTCATCCCCACCGCCCCTCTGAGGATTCGCCAGTGTATGATGCTCTCTTCCTTTAGCTTGTAACGATATCATTTTTACAGATGTGATGTCCTTTGAGAATCGCCACTGGAAACAATAGAGCCTCTATAATATTTTTCATAAGAATTATTATTAACAATTTGCAAAAATTGCGAAAGTCCCCTATATGTTGATTTTCTGCCATCTGAATAAATATAAACTTAAACATTAATAATAATTGGCCTAATGGCCAAGTGGGTGAAGGTTGCGGTTAGCGTTGTTGCAGGTTTGAATAAGGAAATCATAGGTTTGAAGCCGGTAACCGGCCATTTTGGCCGATTTTTTTTCTCTGTTTCCCAGGACAAATTTTGGCATAGTTCCTTTACATTCAGACTTTGCCATTTTTCTTCTGCTTTACCATTGCATCTTGAAGTTGGATTGATTTCCAGTATAAATGAGTATCATAGGTTATATGTGTGAAATTCATTTAAAAAATAATAATAATAAATGTGGTCTCCCTATAAAAACATGGTTTAATAATATTGTGTCTATACCCACAAAAACTAATATAATATACATGACTCAGGGGCGTCATTTAGGAGGGGGCAATTCCCCCTCCCCCCAAGATTTTGAGGAATACATATACTTTAAACAATTGTCTACTAATATACTAGTACAAAACGTGAAAGTCTTTTGTCGGTGGTGCTCTTGCCCCCCTCAAGCAAAGTCTGGAATGACGCCCCTGGTGTGACTTCATTTTACCTAAAATAGTAGACTCTGCTAAACATGTTAAACATAGTAAAGAGGATCCACTCGGAAAGCATATTTATGAATATTATGCTCTGCGTTTATTATAAGGGTTAAGAACAGCTAAATGCGTTCCCCTGTATGTTTATGCAACCCGAAACTCAAGGATGTTTTGAGATTTGCATATTAGCTTTTGCGTGAAATGTACATTTTATGAATGAATGAATGGAGTATGGATACTCACCGCTAAAGTCACCATTGCCCGTTAAAATGTTAATGAATTTGCTCCATTAATGAACTCGGCCGACAAACTATCTATTGCAAAAAAAGATAGAATTCAAAAAATAATTTTCAAGTTTTATCGTGGAGTAACGGACGGACGTACTGACATTATAATCTTATAAGACCCATTGCGTGATCCTAATAAATTGTTTATTATTATTATTATTATTATTATTATTATTATTATTATTATTATTATTATTATTATTATTATTATTATTATTATTATTATTATTATTATTATATGAAGAATATGAAGTGTGTTTTTGGACTTATAACCGGTGGTGGTTTCAGAAGATTTTCCCTGGAGGAACTTTCGGCACGAAATATTAGTAACCCACTTGAACACGATTTGAGATATGCCCCGGATGGGAATTTTACAGCTTGGGGGGAAATTTCTCCCCCGGATCAATCAGCCTCTAAATTCATCACTACTTATAATCCTTACCAATATAGTCTATAAAATAGTGTGTTTGTTTGTCATAAGATTGAAGTCACCTACTGTTACCAAATTGTATAGGCAGATATATCTTCACCAGATCTGATCACGTATGAAACCGTTCTATCTTCTTTTTTACATATAAAAAAATTGTCTCGAGGGGAGGATCACACATTCTGGAGGTTCAATAAAGTATGATGTATTTCACAAACCCTTCAACTTAGACAACCTACAACAGTTTGCTGTACTGTGGGTTGCATACCTTTCAGGCTTTATGAAGTTACTCGTATTCTTTTTAATATTTGGGGGGCGCGGTGGCTCAGTGGTAGAGCGTTCACCTCTGGTGGTTGGGGTCCCGGGTTCGATCCCAGCCCCCGCCAAGTGAACTTTGTGGTGGACAAACACCGTACTCGTGGGTTTTCTCGGGGTTCTCCCGTTTCCTCCCACTTTCTTCATTCCACCATTTCACTCATCTCTCATAATCACCGTCTTCTTTAGCCTAACCGGCATAACCGTGGGACGTAAAACTCAAAGACTTCATTTCATTTTTTTTCTTTTTAATATTTAACTGCTTGTTTTATATTTCATCTCCTAATATAATCGCTATGCTTACTGGTTGATAACAGAGTTTCCAAGGCAGGATATCACACGTTGAGAAAAGAAAATTACTGATTTCTTGCTTAAAGTTTGTTATAACAGGAAGCATTTACCTCTTTGCATTTACATTTTTTAAGAAAATCTTTCTGTACTAAGTAGCTGTAACCAAGAAATACAAGTGTGTGGAACAAATTTATGACGGTTAGCAGCTCTAATTCCTAACATCAGTTGTTCTCAACCTTTTCTTGACTGACGACATACTTGTTTGATGTTATTAGTAATAATAATAATAAATTATATTATAATAGTGAAACCAATTAATTTTTATAATGAATCTATATAGCACTGAACATTATTGCTACCGCTGGAAGTATTGCCTGGCACAGTCTATCTCGATTTTTACCAATTTTTATTAAATTCTTCATGATTTCTAAATTCTAAAATTTTGCGACACATATTAGGGGAGTGCGTGACACACAAGTGTGTCGCGACGCATCGGTTGAGAACCACAGGTCTACATCACTGATTCTCGACTGGAATGCTGCAAAATTTCTGTTAGTTCTTTAAATCAATTTAAGAGTTCTATAATAATCTTCCAGTAAAATTATTTGGAAACATCAAACATTGGTCTCGAAAAGTAAAGATTTGGAACAACTGGTCTAAATTCTGGTGAAATCTTAGTGATCCTGAAACGTAAAATAAGCGTATTCTTGAGCTAATATCCTTCCCCTAGACAGCTATATCAGTGGCGTCACTTCAAATTTTGACAGGGGGGAAGGATTGTTCACCGACAAAAGAGCTTCATGTTTTTTTATTAGTATACTAGAGTATAATTTATTAAAGAGCATTTGTTCAAATTCTGGGTGGGAAATTTGAATCCATGTCCTCCTCAAATGGCGCCTCTGATATACGAGGAACATCCACAAAATAAGCGTAGGCCTACTATACCCTGGGCGGCGAACAATGATTTCTGACAGTTCAGCTCGCGAGGACAACTGAGGAGTGCGGTGTTGCCATGTGCTTCTTGCGCAAGGGGGGAATTGTCTGCTTCGTCGTTGGGGGTGAGTGAAAGTTTGGCAATGTACGGTGGTTACCATGGAGACGCGACATGTTCTGAGCCTAAGGTTGGTTAACCTGCTGTCTTCTGCTCGCTCGCCGTGGCCTTGTGCAAAGCTGTCAGAAATCATCATTCATCGGCCAGGGTATAGGGCCCTCGGAGGCGGAAGGAATTTGTTATTGCTTTGTTTGTCACACTGCCTTGTAGCTTTGCTTCTGTCCTTTCCAGCGAGCCCAATCATGCGTCAAAACACCAAAACTGCATCCTCCCGTGAAAATGTCGACAAGATCTGCCGCAAGTGCGAAGTTCGCAGCGTTATCCGTAATCTCGTTGTGAAGGGAAAAATCTTCGTCTGAAGTTTTTAACGAGGTCAAATCAGTTTATGGCAAACGAGTTATAAATCTTAAATAGTCTCGTAAATTTAAAGACAGTCGTATTAATATGCATGATGAGCAAAGCAACGGAAAACCGTGGATTTTGACAGAGTCACGCATTCCCCTGACTTGCACCTTCAGACTATCATCTGTTCACCTCCATGAAGATGAAGATGCACATGATGGGAAAACAATGTCAACTGATGTGGAAATGAAAGTAGAGGAGAAGAATTGGACAAAAGAGGTGGCGGGAGACTTCTTTGACCAAGGCATAAAAAAAATTGATCCCTTGTCTCACTAAGTACATCGAGAGGGTTGGCGACTATTTTAGAAAAATAGTTCATATGTACTGAGGTAACCATGTAAAAGTTTTGTTTTAAACATTTTTTAAAAACTTCTGGAAAAAATTTCTGACGTACCTCGTATTAGTATTGGTACACACTGAATAAAACAATACACAACATATAAGATTTTAATTCATTCTTTTTGAGTTGACATTATATAAACTTCTACTGCCAATATCCACAATGTAAGTTTCAATTAAAAAATTAAGTTTACATGTTATAAGTATTGGATTTAGTTATTTTTAACAATTGTTGCTACAAATCTCTACAAAAATACACGATTAACTGTTACCATTCGTCACAAAAAGAAGTTACAATTGAAACACTTTAATTTCCATGTTCTAAGACTTCCAAATATATTCCTGAATATAAATGTACAGGATGGCCCAAAAGTAGATATACAGTACCGTACTGATCAGCTCATTGCATTTTATATAATTTCTTATTATTATCCACCAAGTAGACTTAGTTTCTTTATTATTTGTTCTTAATGTGTTTTTACTTACATCTTAAATTCGGAAGAGACGTAGTAAATAAACCCATTAACTAGAATGTTATTCTATACTTGATCAATGCAGGGGTGTATACCTACTTTTGGGCCACCCTGTATAATATTAACTGCTACCAATCATTACCAAAATTCGTTACAATCAAATATTTTTGAGTTTTCATGATTTAATGATTGGAAAACCTGGCCCCCCATTCATCATAAAAAAATGTTGTCTAATGTCTAAAGTGGAACAAGTTTCCATATGGAAAACAAAAATTAATTTTTTTTAAAAAAAAAGTCTGAAGTTGTCCTTGGTATACAATGAAAAATAAATTAAAAATTAAAATTGATGATGATACGCATGGCAAAAATAAATTAAAGGTTAATGTTATCCATGGTATGAAGACAAAAAATGAATTTTGAAAACTAAAATTATTCATTGATAGAATAGAATAGAATTTATCAATGTTAATAAACGATTCAGGGAGAGAACGACCTTCTGCTGTTATGGTTCTCCTTTATATTATAAGAGGGCGAGTAAATGCCTGACGTACTAAAAATAATACAAACTTTACCATTTTTCTTTTGCTTGTTTTTCATGAGCGAAAAGAGGTACTGAAATGCAACTTATCACAGTTATAGATAATGTTATTCTACAACAGAAAATATAAATAATTTTCAGCGTTCCCATCTATAGAAAAATACAGTGTTGCCAGAATAACATTTCCCCCAAAATCTAAGTTAAGGCAGCGACTAGAGGAACGAACTCAACTGCATTTGGTTACGTATCATGTTGTCTTGGAAGAATCCTGTGAACTACTTTTCAACTAATAGTTATATTTAGTTTGTAATAAAGAAAATAGTTTTAACATACAGTTATTAAAATTAAATAATAATGTTATTTAAAAAGTAGTTCACAGGATACCAAAACAACAGAATACGTAATCAAATGCAATTGAGATCGTTCCTCTAGTCGCTGCCTTAACTTAAATTTTGGGGGAAATGTTATTGTGGCAACACTGTAATATTTTCTGTTGTAGAGTAACATTACCTATGATTGTGGTAAGTTGCATTTCATTATCTCCTTTCACTTATGAATAAACAAGCAAAAAAAAAAAAAAGGCCAATTTTGTATTATTTTTAGGATGGCAGGCTTCTAATGTATGTAGTTAATACCAAATTACATGAGATTATAAATACTTAGTATAATAAGCTCATAATAATAACAATAATAATGACACACTAACTTGGTAGTGTCTCAATTTTCAAATACTCTTTCAGCTGTTTTTCTTAAATTTACTAAATATTTGATATAGAAGACAGAAAACAAAGGACTGAAGATTCCATGGGACGTGGAAAAATAAAAAGTCAGAAGTCAGCCATGGCAGTACACAAGAAAGAGTTAGTTAAACTTCTAAAGTTGTCCATAATATGCAAAACAAAATGACCCTAAAATGTAATTATTATTATTATTATTATTATTATTATTATTATTATTATTATTATTATTATTATTATTATTATTATTATTATTATTATTATTATTATTAATAATAATAATAATAATTATTATTATTATTATTATTATTATTATTATTATAGTGAAACCTATTACTATTTATAATGACTTTACAGCACTGAGCATTATTGCTACCGCTTGAGGCGTTGACTGGTACAGTCTATCTCTATTCTATTTTAACTAATTATTATTAAATTCTTCATGATTTTTAAATTCTAAAATTTCCCCACACACCTTAGAAGACTGCGTGACACACCAGTGTTACGACACATCGATTGAGAACCACTCCACTAGACTTGCGGGGACGATGTGAAACGAGTTAAAATATTGTGATTTCTTCGCTTGTTTTTGTTTTGCAGGCTACGGATGGACCACTGTAATTGTTTAGTTTGCTGGTCATTGGTACATTTTAACACTCGCCTAAGTGTTATCATTACCCTAAACCAGCGTTTCCCAACCTTTTTCAACTTGCGGCACACTACGGGTGTAACTTGAATTCTCGCGGCACACTCATAGATATTATTTTTCGTAAATATTAAATACCGTGGTATTTTTTTCTGTGATTAACGATCTTTCTCACAGAGTAGAAAGCTCGATCACTGGTTTTCACCCGTGGTTAATCATTATGCTTACTTTTCATTCTAATTTAAAAATAGAAAACAATTCAATGAAATATTGGACTCAGGTTTGCAACACTACGCTTTCTTTTTAGAAAATTGTATCCAACCTTTCACTGAGAAGATAGATCACTAAATAACGAACAGACAAACAAATCTCTTTTACTTTTAAAACACAAATGTAGGTAATTTGTATGCATGTTTGCTTTGTCGAAAGTATTGAATGATATTTTAAAATTTGAGGTTACGAAATACTCTGCAACAATAAAGGAGTAACAATGGTTATAACAATGATAACAAATACTTTTTGCAACATTAAAATTGTACACAAGAGTAACACGGTACGAAACTTAAAATTGTAGATTCATAGTAGAGGTTCACAGTAATGTGAAATACAAATATACATTTTCCCTTATGTCTTGCAAAGTAGAGGTTCACAGTAATGTGAAATACAAATACAGTATACATTTTCCCTTATGTCTTGCAATTTGATTACTATAGAATTAATAATTTTGTTTCAATTTTCCCGCGGCACACCAACGGCTCATTTACGGTTGGGAAACGCTGCCCTAAACCCTCTACCTTTCTGTCCCAAGTCTAAGAAATAATACTTTGTAGGTCACACTTAAATAAGGGACGTTTTATTCTTATCCTTTGTACGCCTTATATCTAGAGAACTACATTACAGTGTAGCCAAACCCGAACTATCACTTAGCTCAATATTAATGTGCTTAGTTCGTAGAAAATACGAAAACTCCATTTAGAGGCCGTTCAAAACTTTTGTGGACCCTGATCCCAAAACTAATTATTGGCCAAGAATCTCAATCGTTTGATCCATTTTTCGATCATTCCTACAATTTTTGGCTAAGATCGCAATCTTCCTAATTTTCTTGTTTATTTATTTTTTGAAGTTTAATATCCGATTTCATTAACTAGAGATTAGCGTGAATTCGGAATCACACGAGCTACATCGGGAATCGAAATCGGGTCTTTCGCGCAGAAGGTACTACTTCCCCGAGAAGCTAACAAGTATTTATGGGACCGTAAGTTTCGAATTGTACAGTTTAACTAAACACATTTTCTTGCCCTTTATATGAATCCTTTATAAGTGCAATATAGTTTGAATTTTCCGAGAACATGCTTATATCCAAATAACACTCGTGAAGGGGTTGTAATTTTCAGTTAATTAACAATAGAATCCAATGGCGTATTTAGGATTTTGATTCGGGGGCTTTGCTCTTTCGGGGGGGCTTTGCCTGAAAATGTGAAAATTCTGCAAGATATTTCATATAATTTACTATAGTAAGTAAGATTTCAGGGGGGGCTTGGGCCCGGAAGCCCCCCCCCCCCTAAATACGCCACTGATAGAATCATTACGATTGCCATTACTCGCTTATATTATCGGAGAGAGAACCTTTAACTTCTGCTAGATGGTACGCACTTTGATTGATTGAAAGATAAAGAAGAAGATGATTTGCTTCTATTCTGCAGCACTTGAGTTACACAAATAATCATGCAAAATTACAGTGGAAAGACTTCGTTTAGGAAAATTTCTTCTGTGTACAAATGAATTTTTCTCTTGTGCATTATGCCACAACATTCGCAAGTGTACATGGTTAATCATCTTGTTAAATAAAATTACAAATAAAATTTCCCCTAAAACAGAGTAAGGATCATGTCGAAAAGTCAGTGTATACAAAATAAATTCCATTTAATTCTTATGAGGTGAAGAAATCTGTAATTTTCTGTTCAGTCGAAGACAATGAAACAAGTACTTCTAATTTTGTCAAGTAATAGCATGAAAGAATGTCCCGTAAATTAAATAATCCAAATGGAATTGAAGTGGCTAATTTTCACTTGAATTTGTATGAAGAGGGTATTTGTATTGGTACAGTGATAGCACTCGTTATATGATGTCCTAGAACTTACAGCTAAGTTACTTTGCAATTCTTAATTATTTCACTTCTGAGTACAATCCCGAATGTTCTATAATAGACAGGATTTCAAGCCATGGTCTTCAACATGCCACCGCGAAGTCCACAGGAACCTATACATAATGTAAATTCTTACCTTAACTGTAGGAAAATTTTATTAATAGAGATTAAGAGCACTCACCTGTTTATTATTATTATTATTAATCAGTGGCGTATTTACTAGTTTGTTTCGGGGAGCTTCGGTAACTTTATTCCTGGAAATGTAAAAATTCTGCAAGATATTTCATTTATTTTAAATAGTAAATAAAATTTCGGGGCCTTAAGACCTGAAGCCCTCTTAAATACTGCACTGATTATTATTATTATTATTATTATTATTATTATTATTATTATTATTATTATTATTATTATTATTATTATTTAATTAATTAATATCATTTCCAACCAGACGATATGTATCTGTACAATTTATGTGACTTCCACCGAAGATCGAGCACAAGAGACTGATTTGATCCCTGGTGGAAGCACATTTTGTTTACCACCCACACGTTTAGATCGATTTCTTGCATAGCTTGGATATTCGAAAGCAATAATGAATTTCGAACCAACAACAAAAAAGCTATTTTAATTTTTCAGTTTACTTACTACTTTTTAAAGACTAAATTCTTCACTTAAATTATTAATGCTATATTTTTTTAAAGTAAAATAAATTAATGCTCTATTTATATTTTTTTACAGTAAAATAAGAAAAAAATCATGACATTACATGGCAAAAATATCTAGTAGTTACATTTTTTCTCCCTCCATAACTGCATTGAGCGCTAGATGCATCGTTTTCCTCCTCAGAAAGTGGACCCTTCACAAACCGACTGTCGGCCGTGTAAGGGGTCGGAAGAAATGCGAGGGTATTTTCACATCACAACAAAAACACAAAATGCAATGATTTGTAAAATTATGAAATAACTTTATACATATTAAGATGATTGTAAAATAAATTGCAATTTATTAATACAATATTAATTTTAATACCGTTTTGGAAATTATTATTATTATCTTGCATTGTATTATACAAGTTTAACTTAATTTTACGTGATTTAGCCGTATATTTTAGACTCATTATTAGATCCGTACGTCTATCGTTGTTTCAATTAATCGTACAACTTAATTTTTCCCTCAAAATCTGTAGCTTTCTTTAGGTGACTCTTTGATCTGTTATTGGATACCTTCAAACATTTGTTATTTTATTCATAAACAATTTTAAAATAATGTTTACATAATTGACTCGTAAAGAAAGTAACGGTACAAATCAATACAACAAGAAACAAATCCAGCAAACTCTGTAACATAGCATTTCGTGCAAATTCCTGTCATCTATACTTAATTAATTTGTTTTTAAAATTCTTTATATATTAGAGAAAATTCCAATATTGACAAAAGTTACGATGTTTATTTCCTGTAAGTACGCAGATGATCGTCAGTAAAATTACGGAAGTATTTAAAGTGGACACATCATTTATAAAAATTAGCTGGAATCAAAGCCGTAACTTGTGAGGGGTCAGGGGTCAGGCATTTTAAGACAAAATTTTCTTACTCCATATACTACGATACGAACATGAAATTATAAATGAAGCATCAAACAAGTCCACTACATTACATACACAAAACAGTACACAAATGGTAAATAAAACAAAAATGAGTCGTGGGTCCATTTCAGTAAAAAATGTTTACTATTAAAGGTCCTAGAAATAATATTTATTCGTATGGCTTTGAGATTTGTCAATATTGTCCCCTTATCAATTTGTCATGTATGGAACTGGCCCAGGAGCGTAACTAACGGCCCCGCGGACCTTCTCATGCAGAAGCGCCCACGAATTCCGGGGCCCATAAAGAGTAAGAGAATAATGGAAAGAGGGGGCCCAACAATGAGAAAAACTACTTTTTCTAATATTAATATAGCCTAAATGTATTAAGCACCGTAGCACATGAGAGCAAATCAATATGTTTTGAATTGTATTTCCAAGAACAAAACATGCTTGGAGAATTCAGTGGGAGAACCCTCCCTTTTACTCCACAAACTGGTGGCGATGTCTATAGCAATAAATCTTAAAACCCGAAATTGATTTATGTCACTTCCAGTTGCAATAAACAAATTTGAACAAAATTTAATATATATCGAAAACAATGAAGTCACAATTAGTGAAATTATTATTTTGTTTTAAAATACAGGAAAAGGAGACCAATAAAAATATGTGTAATTCATTTAGGGCCTAATACAATTTCTTGCATGATATTGGTAATTGTAAGTAATTATATTGCACATAACTATAAATATAATTTCATGTAATTATATTTAACAAGTAATAATCATACTTGTAAACTAATAACCAATCAATTAACTGCTTAATATGTATGATTTTAGTGTTAGTGGTTCTGAGTTCGATTCCTAATGTGAGCACAGAATGTTCGGTATTGACGCAATATTGTCACGAAACTGGAGTAGATAATTTCACTCTAAAAAGATTATCTACTGACATTAGGATTCGAAACCCACATGGCCGTTCGCTAAACCACTTGAATTTCAACTATTCCAGGGCAACATACCTAATTCAAATGCTTAACACTACATATCGCTGCTTGTGGTAACCTGAACGTTTTAATGGCCCGGAGCCAACGTTTGGTCAAGGGGAAACTATACGTGTCCATGCGTTATTTTGTCACTTCTAAAATTAAGATCAAATGAAATGAAAATTTTAGCTTAACGAGCCACGATTATGTACCGAGGCTAAGGGAGATGAGAATGAACGGGAGAGAGCCCCGAGAAAACACATTCACACGGTGTTAGTCCACCACAAAGTTCACTCGAGCTGGGATCGAACCAGGGACCCATGTACTAGAGGTGAGTACTCTCTCAATGAACCACCACAGCCCCTACATCACGATCAAGTATCATTAATTGGATTTTATGTAGGATAAATATGGATCTCAAGACAGGGACAACCTACATCCGTTTCGATACGCCCATGTACACTAAGAAAAATCCGTTCTTCGGACAGCGGTATATTGTACAAATATATCATACGGTATCCTCTTGCTTACTACAGAAATCAGTACGGAGATACGTTATCCGTATGCTACATAGGCACTGCCCTTAGATGTTACATCATGCCGTTGCAGGATGTCTGGCATCTAACAGTTTTCCGTATATCACATGCATATACTTATGTTACCTTCGTCAGCTATATGCTATATACGTCCATTTGTATATGAGATCCTTACCGCCTATATTGTTTCATACGGAAAGTACGTACAGATGGAACACTTATACGGAAAGTAATATAAAACATGCGTTTTCAGCTATACGTCTGATGTACGATAAGTCCAAAAACTACAGGAATTACGCATGTAACCTACCTTTTTAAGTACGCCACCTACAATTTTTTCTCAGTGTATACAGTATATATCTACAAAGTTAATGGTCATATATTTATACACTTTTTAAATTAATAAAATTTATGCTTAGATATCTATATAGTTTAAGTCAATTATGTAAGTTATTCTAAACTATTTTACAATCTACTTACTTATTTAACATTCACCAGATACAGCTCAGAGGCCATTTTACATTCTATATCTAACAACAACGCTAACAATGGAAAGGATTTGGGAAGGTATCGGCCAGGGCCTGTTTAGTAGGTACTATCCTGGCATTCGCCTGGTAGGACTGAAGAAAACCCTGGAAAACCCCAATCAGGATAATCGGATGCGGGAATCGAACCCACGACCTATCGAATGCGAAGCCAACGCTCTACCACTTAAGCTACTTTGCTCGGTTATTATACTGTAGTATTTGATGCTGTATTATTTACTATAATACAAATTAATAATTTATTCATTCTTAAAAAAAGATTTTCAGAGGACAAATTTTAACTAGAAACAAAATAGGCCTATAAATTACATATTGATGTGATACTTTTTTGACAGAAATTCTTATTTAAAAAATGCTACTAGATAGCACTGCCTAATATTATTATATCAAGGGCAGGATCCAGGAAGACTCTGAATCTAGTAGTTTAAGATAAACTACTTTTATGAAGTACAATTTTTTCTTGCCACCTTAAAAGGAATTATGCTCCAAAACTTATTCTAATGTTATAAAACTTAGCGTTTTCGACACAATGCACTAAAAATTATTTTCTGTTTATATTACAAGTTTACAGATCCTTACAGCGTGAGAATAATTTTAGTACAAATAAAGAATCAGTATAAACAGCTTCATTTTTTTAATAACAATAATAAAACCTAGATTTTTTTTTTTTTGCGTTATAAAATTTTCCTTTAATTTGATATAAGATTTAAAAGTAAGTTTAAATTTCTGATGTGTGCAAAATTCACGCTTGCTTAAAATTAAGATTAATGCAAGTTGCACTTCATTTCAAAAATATATTTTTCTCACAAAATTATCCTGAAGCATTATTTTTTTTTAGTAATATAACGCAATAGAAACAGAAATTCTAGGCAAACTCAACACAAAACGGTGTGGCTCTTGTTGCGTGTATCACAGGTGAACGCAGGAGAAAGCCGAGTCGCTTGGTACAACTGGTGACGCTGAAAAATCCATGGTTCCGTGGATTCAGTTTAGATGCTCTTTACTACCATCTACAGCCTCATAACATTCTTAGATTACTGCTGTCACTTGGTTCGAGTAATTTCGCATCACATTCTCTACAACAAACAAAAAGTAAAATTAGTTTCGTACCCTAAATATTCAAAACTACATACAAAACGTATATAACATGCAAATTGTACTTAGTATGTAGACCGTCGCGTACTATCAATAAGCGATATAAAATACCGAACCATTTTTAAGACAAAGAAATGGTAGGCCCATCAATAAATGCTGTTAGAACACCAAACGAGTCCATGATAACGGATTCTATATTAATTGTTTCAGTGCCGGAAGATCCCAGTTCGAATTTCACAAATAAACAGGTATAGTGACGCAGATTCTTTTCAGAATTTATCTTAACCATTATACGTGAATATCGCATTGATACCTTTAAATATTCAGTACCTGTCCTATTTTTCCAATGAAAATTCCTTTAGAGTTCTTTAAACAATCCTGAAATATACAAGTATATATATTCTATATACTATAATAGTTTTATATAAAAAAGAGTATACAGATTTTCAAACATAGTTTTTTTTTTTTTTTTTTAAAAAAAAAAACATACCAGAATGAACATATTTTTAAGATGTTTTGAAATAAAAACTACTCATAATAATTTACTAAGTTTGAAATTGCATAAGAAATCAAATTAAACTTTAGTAAATGTCGATTAAAAGCAAAAATATCGTTCTTTCATAGTTTAAATACTTAATGTTAATTTGTTGGTAAATATTTATTTTCATAGCTTGTAAATGTATCATTAATAGAAAATCAGACACTGTAATCTGCGTGAAATAAATATATTATTGCCGAAGATACTTTTGTAAGATAATAGAAATCCAATTGAAGCCGTGACTTCCATAACCACTCAAGAAGAGAAACTCAATAAAAACTGAATATTTGTTGGAAATGTGAACTTGGAAATCAGACTTTTCTCATATTTACACTTTGCTGAATACCAAATGTCACTAAGTATTTAAAAAAAAAAAATCTGATTTCTAAGTTCACAGTGACGCAGATTCTTTTCTCCAAGTCCAAGTTTCAACAAAAATTCAGTTTTTATTTATTTTCTTAATATCTCTTCAGCTGGACTTGTGCGGTTATGGAAATTACGGCTTCAATTGATGCTCAATTATTGGACATTCATTAGTATCTCGTTACAATTGAATACACTCGTTATCAACTATGACGATCCTTTCTTTTATAACATTAGTTATCAATTTCCAGGTAGCTGTGAAATTATTCAATAATTTCCCGCCTGAAATCGAATCTAGAACTTTACAACATCATAGAAGATAACTCATTAGTACTGACTTCAGTGACATTTAGAAAAGCACGAAGTTGGGAAAGCATAGAACTAATAAAGCCTATAGTTATTCAGGGCCTATAGTGATTGTATTGTATTTGCACCTATTCAATTTATTTCTTAATTTTATATATATGCTATATCTATATATATTTATATAGACTGTCGAAAAAATAAAGAAATGAACTTTAAAGATCCATAGCTCCAAAACTATGGGACCTACTGTAGTCGGGTCAAGACTTTACTCAAGAACTAATATGTGTGTCGTCCAAAAATACATGTTTCAGAATCCTAAGGTTCTCACGAAGTAATTTTTATAGAGGGAGTTTGGCTACGGGAATACAATTTGAAGTACTCACTAACTACCTCTATAAAAATTGTTGCGGAAGTACCGTAGGGTTCTGAAACTTTGATATCTGGATAGGCCACATACTAGTTCCTAAGTGAAGTCTTGACCCGACTACGGTAGGTCCCATAGTTTTGGAGCAATGGACCTGTAAAGTTTATTTTTTCATGTTTTCGGCAGCCTATTACTCTGAAAGGAAGCGTTTAAATGGTTGCAAATATGTCCTGATGTTTCATTATAACGGATAAATTGAATAGTTGACAATATATTTTAATATTTTAACACAAAATAAAGCAGAAAATTAACGAATGTAGTTAATATAACACATTGTGAAAATATATTGTAATTAACGGGTGAAAATATAACACATTGTGGTACTTCAAATATAATAATGCACGAAAGTAACGAATAAATTTAGTGAGTAAAAATATATCCAATATTTTAATATAAAATAAAGTGTATTATTAACAAATAAATGAAGATATATTTTGGTACTGTATCATAAAATAAAGTAAATAATAATAATAATAATAATAATAATAATAATAATAATAATAATAATCGAACAGCTGAAAATGTTTGTCTCCTTTTAGTGTAAAATACAGCATCATAACAAATATAGTAATGATTGCGTTCCTTAATTATTAATAAGTTTGTCCCTTAGTTAATACTATACAAATATCTCATATAAAATCAATTAATAAAACGAGTCAATAAAATTCGTCCGCCTTAATAAAAAAAATACATAACCATTAAAAGAATTAACGAATAAATTGAATGGGTGAAAGCAAAAGGATAAAACACCATGTGATAAATGAGAAATAAAATTGGGTAAACATTAAAAGAATTAACGAATAAATTGAATGGGGGAAAGCAAAAAGGATAAATTTATCGTGTGATAAATGAGAAATAAATTTACGTAAGCATTAAAAGAATTAACGAATAAATTGAATGGGCGAAAGTAAAAGGATAAATTTACCATGTGATAATTGAGAAATTAATTTGGTTAAACATTAAAAGAATTAACGAGTAAATTGAATGAGTGAAAGTAAAAGGAATACATTTTCCATGTGATAAAAATAATTGTGTTTCTGTAATAATGTTTAGTTGTCACTAATTTTTAATCTAGGCAGCAGAACATAACTTAATAAGCTCAAATGTTTTACGTAAGCATTTAGAAGTGTGTATGTGTTTGTGTATTCGTAGGTCACATAATAGTGTGGTAATTTATACGTGTCTTTAACGACGCTTCGTGGACTTGAGTTTACGCCAATTACGGAAGTCATTGAAGCTTGTCGAAAATGACACGAAGCGACACGCAAGTGACATTCCATCTGTCTCGAGGTCAAGGATGCACCAATGGTAAATGTCAATGGCTTCACGGAATGGGAAATACAAAAGCGTCTTTCTCCTTATAGGATGGATTGAATGAGAAGAAAAAGGGGTGGAAAGCCACAACTGGAATCAAAATTTTTGCTTCTGTAGATAAAAAAAAGACAAAACTAGGTATCGAGGGTTGGCATGTGATCTAAAATTAAAAAAAAAAAAAAAACTAGGTTTTGAGTAGCTTATTTGCACAAGTTGAAATGTCTACAGTTACTAATTTTTAGTTGAATTTAAAAAAAAAAAGAAAAGTTTGACTTACAGAGATTCAACCAATTTGTTGTGTTCCCTTTTGAATGAAAAACATCCAAGTGGATTCGTAAAAAGTTTTTTTTTTTTTTTTTTTTAACGTTGTGATTTCTACCAAAAACGTTTTCGTTTGTATAAACTCTGTTGTATAATCTGAGAGAACTCATCCGAAATAAGGAACCGTTGAAAATATGCTTCCAATTTATTTATAGAGGATACTACAGTTAAAGACACCTATTTACAGTATCCATAACAACCGATAATCATGTAACAGAAGGATAAGCATACAAGTGATAATTTTAATGATTGGTTAATCATTGATCCTGTCACTTAAAGAATTTACTACTTTTTTAAAAAAAAATTAGTGAAGGACATTCTGATTATGTCAATATTTGGATTAACTGCACAAAGTTTGTTGTAGAGGTCAGACATGCTCCAAATAGGCAAGTTTTTCATTACATTGGCTTTCAATGTTCTATTGTGAAATAAACTAGCTTTTGGACGTCTTCTGACGTTGGGAACTTTAAATTTCAGAAGTTCAAGTAATTGCGACACATACACACACACACACACACATATATATATATATATATATATATATATATATATATATATATATATATAAGGGAAATGCTGTCGAGGGATACAATGTTCAGTTGTTTATTTAAAGATTAGTATGTTCCAAATTTAGGATATATGTGCCTGTTTCCTTGAAAACTAAGTACCTTACAAATTTTGTTTGCAACATTTCTATTTTGCGGATTTTTTTTTCTTTCAGGGTTTCAGGTTTTGGGCAGTGTATTCAAGTTTCGATTTAACGATTGCATTATATATAGCTTTTAAATGTGTCTTATTTCTTAAAATCCCTTCTTATTGTATACTCGAGATTTTTATAAGTTTCGGTCACAATTTTTTAACGTGGTGGGAAAATGTTAGTTTGGTGTCAAAAGTAATCCCAAGATCCTTAAACACTTCGATTCTTCTAATATTGACGTTGTCAATGCACTAGTTATATTTTAGAGGTGTGTTCTTACTTGAGTATAACATTATAAAACACTTATTTATGTTGAGGTTCAGATCAGTACTTCCTAAGATAAAACGTAAGAGTTGGTAAGCAGTTAATGATAATAATAAAAAGAAATAATTAATTACAGAGATAAGTCAGAAACAGCAACAGAATTTCTTCAGAGACAAACGATTAGATGCACGGTCTGTTTTCCCTTCGATGTGGAAGACTATGTTCGATTCCCAGTGGAAGCATATGTAGTTCGTGTATCGTGTTAAACTGTTGGTCTACGTCGTATAAAGCATGGTCTTGGAAAAGAAATTTAATCTCAAAATCAAGCGAGATGTAAATTGGCGGATCTAGCCTGGGGCCGGAGGCCCCCTCCCGCAGTTTTTGTGTCACAAAAATAATTTAAGCTATTATTTATATATTTTTGATAATATATTATTATTATTATTATTATTATTATTATTATTATTATTATTATTATTATTATTATTATTATTATTATTATTATTATTATTATTATTACCTGGATCTTCCAATTAATTGACTTTCGTCACAACACTACATGAAAATCGGTGCTAGGACAACGTCTAATATGCGTTGCGTGTCTTTCTATACGTCCCACAGTCTCTATGACGTTTTCTCCCTTGTTTAAATGTTGGGTCATCCCAAGGTTTCTGCGTGGTCTTCAGCTGTATAACCCTTTTTCTGGCTTTTGTCCTGTGAGAGCGTCCTTTCTGAAAAAAAGAGAAACTTTTTGTGACATTTTCCAATAAAAGGGTGAAAAAGTGAAAGGATTACTGCTGCAGGCATCCATCGAAGTAGGTATGTGTCGAAACGCACAGAACAGAATTCTTTTGAAACAGAATAATCGTGCCAAAGGGGTAAGAATTGCGGGAAGAGTTATAAAATGAACAAGGCGAGCTGAAGAAAAAATGTTTGTACCTAACAGAAAAGAGAAAATCTTTGCGTGGATGTTGTAAAATGGAGAAGAACCGATGCCTTCCGGCAAGGAAATTTTTCTAAAACTTCACAATAATAAGTAAGGAAAGTGGAAAAAAGAAAAAGGGTTGTTGTGTCATTCTGTACAAGTCCACGAAGATAGATGTCGACGCAAGTAACATAAGACCAACAAATGACAATCAATATGGTCTGAAACGATTTTTTTTTTTTTTTTTTGGTGTTGACTTTTCAGCGCTTGTGGTGCTACCGCGTTAGCAAAAAATACGTGAGCGAGATAGATCACGAAACATTATTCTTGATTTCCAAATAATACAGGTCGTAATTTTCCACAATGTTTGCTGACTGTTCATTGTTCATATCACACACACCCCTGTTGTTTCCTCGTGCTCGCGTATGAAGCTAAATTTACTGCAAACAACTAATATTATGTTTCTTATATTCAAATTGAACTAATTTTACATAATTTGCAGTCAGTGTCAAATTTAATATCAGTGATACGTTACGACACAAGATATTATTTTTCCACCACGTGAATCAAGAGAGGTGTTCACGCATTTCTTCCTATTTGTTAATTGTTTCAGGAAATTTGTTTTAGATACGACACTATCGCAATAATTTTTACATATTATGTATTTTAATTTCCTACAAACACATTGATCTTTTTTCCAATGTTAACATTCAAGTTACTATGAGACAATATAATTCATGTTCGAATACTTATCAAATATTATAAGACAATATGACTCATGTATGAGTACTTAAACCAAGTACTATAAGACAATATGATTCACGTTTGAAATCTTATCAAGTAATATAAGACAATATGAACCATGTTTGAATACTTATCAACTACTCTAAGACGATATGATTCACGATCGAACACTTAAAATTATTATAGGACACTGTTATTCATGTTTGAAGACTTAAGAGTCTTCATCCCGGCGAAATTAAAATACCGCTAATTTTACAGTAATTATGTGATATCTTCAAATAGATAAAAGATGGAACAAGAGCGCCCTAGACAATATTATTTTGCGTGAGGTACCGTTATCACAAGTCACCTAGTGGTTTTCCGTTTTCAGCTATTTAGAAACGCGAAAATAAAGGCCGATTTTCAAAATGGCTCTAAATCGAAAGCAGATAAGTGAGTCGTGATAACGGTTTCTCATGTAAAATAATATTGTCTAGGGCGCTCTTGTTCCACATTTCGATTAGAAACGCGAAAATAAATGCCGATTTTCAAAATGGATCGAAATTGAAAGCAGATAAGTGAGTCTTGATAACGGTTTCTCATGTAAAATAATATTGTCTAGGGCGCTCTTGTTCCACATTTCGATTATCTTTTATCTATTTGAAGATATCACATAGTTACTGTAAAATTAGGATTATTTCAATTTCGCAGGGATGAGGACTCCTAACACTTCATAGTGAAGCAATTTTATTCACGAAAAATTAAATGAAATCTTTCAGTTTTAACCCTTATGGTTATTCCCTTTAGGCTAAAGGAGACGGATAATTAATGAAAGGGAATAATTCTTAAATAATTAGTGGAATGCTCTGAGAGGAAATAGGAGAACTCTAAAAGAATTCAAGGATACAGTGTTCTCCACCACAGACTCAAATAGTCTGGAATTAAACTAGGGACCCTCACACCAAAGGTGAGCAGTCAACCACTGAAATGAGTCATTTTTGATTTTTTTTTAAATTTTTATGGTACGAATTTTTATGAATATTTGAACACATAAATTACTATGAAACACTATTATTCATTTTTGAACACTTATAAGTTATTATAGAACCATTTTATTGATGTTGGATAACTTATAAATTATTATAAAACCATTTTATTTGTGTTTGATGACTTAGAAACTATTGCACAACAATTTTATTTATGTTTGATTACATAAATTATTAAAAACAATTTTATTTATGATTGATGACTTATAAATTATTATAAAACAATTTTATTTATGTTTGATGACTTACACAATATTAAACGATTTTATTTATGATTAATGACATAAATTATTATAAAACAATTTTATTTATGTTTGATAACTTTGAAATTATTATAATACAATTTTATTGATGTTGGATAACTTATAAATTATTATAAAACAATTTTGTTTATGTTTGATGACTTAGAAACTATTATACAACAATTTTAATTATGTTTGATGATTTACAAATTGTTATAATACAATTTTATTTAAATTTGAACACTTTACAAATTATTGTGGAACAATTTTATTTATGTTTAAAGACTTCTAAGTTGTCTGTGAAACAATTTTAAGCAAGTTTGAACACTTACAAAGAAGTTGCAACAACTTGAACAATATTTGAACACAAAATACTATGCAATAATTTTGATGGTACTTTAAATTATGGAAGAAATTATGGAAAATGTACATATGGAATTGATGTCATTAATTAAACATTGTGCTTTAAGCCCTTATATAACAGTAAAATCGATACCTGCTGTTAAATTGGGATCCTAAATATTCTTTAGATTAACATAGGAGAGCTCTGCATTCCTAGTAGGGTTTGAACGTAAGAATACGCACTCAAGGGGTAGCTCCAATTAATATTCGTAATTTTCAAAGTAATGTGGGATCATATCAATTACATTTGAACTCGAATGAAGTTTATGATGGAAAATTATTACTATTTTTGATCTCTAGATGCAACGATTTTTATATGTATATTCTAATACCTATAATTTAGGATAGAAATATTTTATTTGAAAGTGAATAGCTATTTTTTTTTTTAACTGCTTGTATCGTGCGAAAATATTCAGACATTTCGAGGGTAAATTCCCCGGTCTAATCTTGTCTATGTTATCAAGATTAATTCAGGTCACGAGATAGGCTTGTACCTTTCTTTCGAAAAAAATACTGAGGTTGTGACACGTATACAGATATCGACATATAATCCCATTTTGCACCATCCCCTTCACTTTTTCCGTTTAATCTATATGAACTTTCAAATTCCACTATCTGCAGTGGCTGGTTGTAGCAACGTATATAGTCAGCGCGTTGCAGTGCTAAAGCTGCGAGTGTTTTGTTTCCCAGTGCAGGTCTTTGCTCGGGGAAAAAGCAGGGGACCGCCGTGCTGTGGGTTTTTTGGGTGTGGTGTTGGAGCCTTTTCTTATCGACTTGCACGTGAATCGCGCATGCCCATTGGCTACAGAATCGCTGCTGTGTCTGCATGTCTCCAAAAGTTGGAACCATTTGTCCATACACTGTTGCCAGGTTTCTGACAGTTCTACTTTCATAACTTCTGTCTATTTCATGATATACGAATATCGTTTTCTGTTCCAAACAACAGAAAGTTATCATAACTTTTCATTCCAATCTTTTGTAGCCCGTTCCAACTATAATTTCCATTTTTTGTAAAAGATAATATCTACACAAATCGACTGGAAGCCAATTACCTTCTTCGAATAATCACCCCAGAAATGCTACCAGATTAGGATAAATATAAAATATTATTCCGAAAGCCTCCACAATTTGTAGCCTTTTATACTAACTGTCAAAAATATCTTGCTAACTACAAAACATCATTAATGGTAAAGCATGACCGGAATTTTAAAGGTTTTTAGTTGTAGCCAATAACGACGATGTTACCTTCTTTCTGCAGATAAATAATTTATTATTATTATTATTATTATTATTATTATTATTATTATTATTATTATTATTATTATTATTATTATTATTATTATTATTATTATTATTATTATTCCTAACTGAGATTCCCTTTTGTGTTATTGTGGTCTGGCTTAGCAGAGACTATTTTTTTCTCTTCTCTATATCTGATCATTGAGAAACTCAAACCATCCTGCTCGTTTTTGCAATTTAAATCTGCGCGTGTATTCAATCTTTATATGACTTAATTTGGTCTTCAGAGTTCTTGGTATAAGTACTGAGTCAGATATTAAGAGTGGAGCTATGGTTGCAAGTTTGTTGTTTTCACATGTTTTTAATTTCAGTTGCTAGGCTAGTGTAATTCCCGTTCTTTTCCGCGTTTTTTTCTTTTTCTTTTTTTCTTTTTTCTTTTTTTAGATTGTTATGTACGAAAGTTGATTTTTGTTCTTGTCTACAAAGACAAGTGGTAGGTCTGTTCGAGAATAGTTTGAAGGTTTTGTTTTTCAAGATGGGATGGACTTAACGTTTATTTTTATTATTTACCGGTATGTTTATTATTATTGTTTTCCTTCGGGAATCCTTTCCTTCACCCTTCAGAAAATTGACTTAAACTATGCTTTTGCAAAACTTCGCTACAGCAGAAATTTTCGGAAAGTGTTGCTATTTTCAGTGCTAGCTTCTCACTGTAGATAGCCTAGAATATATTTACAACGGTGGGAGGGTGCACCGACGCACACCTCTATATCCTAGCCTATATATATGTATTGTTTTTCATATTTCAATATGGTTGATACAATATGTTTTTCATAGCTTTGAGTTCCACCTAGAAATCCCGGAAAATTTCGGTGAACAAATGGTAATAGGATCCTTGACATTGCAGTGGTCAACAACGCATCCAGCAGTTTTTTTGGTTGTTCACATTATACTATCTTTATTTAAAACAATCCTTCCATTCTCATTAACTTACATTTATTACCCTTCTTCTACGTTATCGGAGGTAACTGTAGGACGTTAAACTATACATTTCTTTCCATGTACGAATACTTATCCAGTACATGGTGTTAACCAACAGCATCTTCGAAATGAACAACAGAAATTAATTCCTTTCTTTTTTCAATAAGATTGGATCGAAAATCCAACGGGCTCTTCCTAACTAAAATTTCCTTTCTTTTCTGGCTACAAGAACTTTCCCATCTAGGGTTTACTTATGAGACGAGATGAGACGAGACATTGCTCTTCCAATAAGAAAATAAGAAAACATATATGTATTCCATAGTTAGATATCATTTTCAGGACACCTTTTCTAGACGAAATAATCTCAAGTCTTGTCGCCTAGGCAGTCCTAGTTGCTATTTTTTTTGTTTTTTTGTTTCTGAACTAAAAGATCGCCAATTAAGCCTTATGAATGCTTGATGAGAGCCAAAGTTGTTGAACATATATTATTTGAATTATTATTTATTTTATTTTATTTTTTATTTATTTATTTATTTATTTATTTTTGGTTCTTATGAAAGACTGCAGTTATATACAGTACTGGGTCTCTTTTATTAACGTGGAGTCCGAACCACAATTGAGACTTGACGGATGATTCAGGAATTAGATTTCTGCATTACACTATTTCTAAAGCCATGTCGGGCCGTCACGTGTGAGAGATGACGTCACTTGACGATCACACTATCCGAGGGAAGAAAATGAAGAAAAGATTGGGAAAGGAAGGAAGCGTCTATATGTTAGATACCATTCCGGCATTTGCCTGATGGGAATGAGTTAAATAAACCTCATTCAGAATGGCTGGCCTGAAAAAAGCTTTTACACTCGAGTATCCCTACCGGGAATCAAACCCGAGGCAGCTCGCACCATAGACAAGAGCGTTAGCGACTACGCTACGCGGAACCACAATTGGGACTTGAATTCGGTCCATTTGCTGAGTGCGCAGATTACCTCTCGCAGTACATAAGCAATTCTCCATCACACTATTTCGCCTTCATTAGCTGGATTACTGGAAGCCACAACCTGGTCCCTGCTGAATAGATAGATATTATGGAATAGAGTATATAGACATGCGTCAATAAGAAAGCAATATCAAAATGTTCTTGAGAACCATGCAGAGCATATAGACTATATATCTGTAGACTGTATTAGAACCTTATCATCCTATGTTTTTATCTCATTCATAATGGAATGCTAATTCCCTAAAGATGGATTGAGCTTTAACACATACAACATATAACACTTTCTACTCAATTAATGCCTTAATTTACATTAAATCTAACAATTATGCTGAAATGTGTTTCATACGACATATGAAAATGCATTAACATACTAGTAAATAGTTTAAGTGTGTTAAAAGACACTCTTTGTTGCGTCTATATATATAATTTTATGCAATAAAGTTCTTCATTAAGTAGATTAATGTATTTACGTATTCCACTATTATTATTATTATTATTATTATTATTATTATTATTATTATTATTATTATTATTATTATTATTTGTATTCATGTTAACCTGTCATTAAATTCAATAATAATAATAATAATAATAGAATAATAATAATAATAATAATAATAATAATAATAATAATAATAATAATAATAATAATAATAATAATAATAATAATAATAATAATAATAATAGAAGTTAAAAAGTTTCACATATTTATGCTACATGGATGTATTTTTTTCTTAATTTCTTTCAAAATAGCTTTCGATACTATGTTGATTTGAGTAACTAACTGTATGGCCTATGGAACCCGGAGGTCCAATGCTGCATTCACAAAAGCTCTCCATTGACTTCTATCCTTAGCCAACTGGATCCAGTTTCTATTTTGTATTTCTATTTCTGCAAGATCCATCTCAATATTGTCCTCCCATTTGCGCCTAGGTCTTCCTAATGGTCTTTCAGTTAAGTCTTTGAAAGCGTTCCTACTTTCTTCCATCCTGGCTACATGACCTGCTCATCTGAGCCTCCTAGAGGTGATGACCCTAACAATGTATGGTAAACGGCGTAAACTATGAAGTTCCTCTTGGATTCGAACATTAATCTCAGGATTTTATTCCCAAATATTTTTAGTCTGCGTTCTTCCCTCAGAGTAAGCGACCGTGTTTCGAAACCATACGGGACAACGGCTGATTCTTGGGACGCTGAATCGCTTTCGAAAAGCCGCTTCTTAATATCCGTTATCGTTTTTATTGTACGGAAATTAATATTGAAACGGGAAGTAATAGTAAAATTCGACCACTTCTGGTTCTAATAAAAGTGCATTAGCATCTGTATTCTGCATATCCTTAGTACATTCACTAATAAGCTTAATAGATACATTGTGGTATAAATGAGAAACTGAAATCGGTATTGATCATTCTATTGTACTGTATTTACCAGTAACTGCCACTTCTTTAAAATTATTGTTTTATATATATATTTTAAACTCCAAATTCCTGAACAGATTTGGCGACGACAAAAAGATTTTGAACTGAATAATAACACGAATTCCCTGCTTTTAGTCGACATTTAATTTCTTCGTGAATATGGTTTGAATTTGTTTACCACAAATGCGAGAATATGATCAGTACATTTTCTCTGGCGGTATGAAAGGATAAGTAAAACTGGCACTTTTTCTGAAGTTTTTTAAAAAATATATTTCTCCAACTATTTTTTTTTTAATTTGTGTGAATTTCTAAATTTAAATCAATTTGAAACTTGAAAGAGAGAACGTTATATACAAGTCAAAGATAATGCAATCAATAGATGTCGATAATTAACTAGCTTTGCTATCCTAGATATCTTGAACTAGAAATAGAAATCACTGGAAAAACCAACGTTTATTTCAAAATAATAGGGTCTAATAATAATAATAATAATAATAATAATAATAATAATAATAATAATAATAATAATAATAATAATAATAATAATAATAATAATAATAATAATTGTGTAAATATTTCACCAACTATCTGAAACTGTCAATATGTTAGGGTTGCCAACTCTGAAAGAAAAAACCGGTACCCCCGACAAAATTCCCTATGATAAAGTTTTAAGTGTGAAGTGTCTCTGCTCGGACTCATCCATGCGAAGGAAACGTACTATCGTGGACAAAAGTGCATTAGCACCTGTATTCTGCATATCCTTAGTACTTTCACTAATAAGCTTAATAGATACATTGTACTATAAATGAGAAACTGATGTCGGTATTGATCATTTTGTTGTACTGTATTTACCAGTAACTGCCACTTCTTTAAAATTATCGAAACAGATGACCAAAAGTATATTAATTTTTACGTTAAAATTTTGGATTTGGAAAATGAAATTTATTCTTTAAACTTATACTTCACCTATAGGAAATTGCTTTAAGAAGCCTTTTCTCACTCTCAATGAATGTATAAAATTCTTTACAAGTAAATTTCAAGCTTTCCCTAATACAGTCCTAGTCATCTCTTTAAAATTATTTAAACAGATGAATAAAATATATTAATCGTTGATAGATGGTGAAAGGTGACAGTTTTGGATTTACAGAATGAAAGTTACTTTTTAAATCTATACTTCGAATATTTTCGGCCAGGCTGTTGAAAAACCGGCCAGGTGGCAACACTACAATATGTTAGTTGGCGAAACTTTTACACAGTTATTATTTTTAAAATATAAAAGTTACATTGTTAAGTGATTTGTATTTCTTGTTTCAGTTAATAGATACCAATGCTTACTAATTTCTTCCACTTGTTTAGTCCAGTGGTTCTCAACCTTTCCTGACTGACGACACACTTGTTTGATATTTTTATTATAAGAGTGAAACAACTTGAATCGTTGAGTTCGAAAACCGGTCATCTCCATCAAAGCTAATTTGAGAGGAGTGACAAACAAAACAAAACTAATAAATATGTATCTGATATATAGGGTTATTTTCATTTTTGAAAAGTAGACAAATGTTAGTTCTACGGTTCAAAAATGAAAACAGCCCTATATGTCAGATACATATTTATTAATTTAGTTTTGTTTGTTACTCCTCTCAAATTAGCTTTGATGGAGATGACCGGTTTTCGAACTCAACGATTCAATTTGTTTCAATAATAATAATAATAATAATAATAATAATAATAATAATAATAATAATAATAATAATAATAATAATAATAATAATAAGTTTTATAATGATTATAGATACCACTGAGCATTATTGCTACCTTCGGAGGTGTTGAGTGGTACAGTCTGTCTCGATTTTAACTACTTATTATTAAATACTTCTAAAATTTCGTGTCACACCTTAGGGGACTGTGTGATACATCAATGTGTCGGGAAACATCGGTTGGGAACCAATGGTTTACTAAATCAGAATGTGTAAAATGATATATTCACGTTGAATACCGGCACTTTTTTCCTTCAGAAAGAGAGTATTGCCTATTATATTTATTACTTTTGAGATAAATTCATTTTATCGGAGGTACTGAAAATTTGGTAATACTGTATTGTGTATAATACATAAATAATTATTTATGTATTATAATTAGGAAGTATATATTATAATTAGTATTATAATTAGTATGTATTTATAATTAGGAAGTTAACCAATACCTGAAAATATATTCAATTGAATTGTTCTGTTTTCAGTAATAATAATAATAATAATAATAATAATAATAATAAAAAGTCAAACTGATGGCAATTCAGACTGTTGGCATTTGATCACTGCATGTCTCCAAGAAGTGACTGCCGATGGTCTGTTGACCTATTTTCTTCTTTATCTCGTAAACAGCCAAGAGAAGTCTAGCGGAGTAATTCTCGAGGAATGTGCGATAACTGTGTGACAGTGCGGTCGAAGCACTTGGAGAAGGGTGGGGGGATGAAGGGGAAGAAGAGAATGTTAAGATGACATTACGCCAACAGTTTACGAGCTGCTTTACGGCTTTTTAAAATCCTCTTCCGTTGAATTGGAAGTCGGGAGCTAAGACGGAGTGATGTCCCGCTAGGCAATAATACACGATTGACTGCAAATTTTCCTGAGCGGATACGAGACTACTTTACAGATCTGCATGGAGGTTCCTGGTTCAAACACGCTGCGTAGCAATAATGACAGAGAACGTTTATTCCGATTGTTATTTCTCAGTTGTATTCGTGTTTATAACAATAGGTAAAATAACTTGAACTTAATTGGTCAGAGACGACATTTGAGATACATACGAGACAACACTGGTGTCTGTATGCAATACCGTGCCGCGGTAGGGTGGGGACGAACGAGCGGAGCGGTGGCTCCGGGCGCCGAAGTTAGGAGGCGCAAAATTCGGGAGGAAAAATAAAAGAAAAGAAGGAAAGAGGAAAAGTTATTTGGAATATTTTAGATCAACAGCAGTATTTTTCAATCTAATTTTTATATTTTGACCTGGGTCAGATTTATACTAGGAAAATGCATGTGCACATATATAAAATGGAAGGGAAAAAGTAATAAAAAGTGCTCAGAATCAAGGAAAAGCAGGATTTCTTTTTGAAAATTTACTTACGCTTCGTGCCAACCTTGGTGGCGCTTCGTGGTTGGTTTGTCTTCCTCCTCTCGCTCCGGGTGCTGATTTTCCACGGCATGGACCTGCCTGTATCCTCTGGAAAATGTCTCATCTCTAAAAAAAAAAAAAAAAAAAAAAAAAAAAAAAAAAAAAAAAATGTATACCCTATGTTTCTATTGGGAGTCTAAAACAAATATACTTTTATTGGAAGAGTTCCGTCTCGTCTCGCTTTGCCAGCAACTCTAATGTCAGCCCTGACCAAATTAAATTTTCCCATCGTTGTTATTTGGATTGTGTGTCATTCCATTGGATTGTAAATTGGATTCGAACTTTGTGTCAGAATTGTAATTTTCTTCTGTAGGAATATTCAAATAAGAAGATAAACCAACTACCACTTAACGTAACAGCCATTTTTGTGGGCCTGAGGCGCTCCAATGCCATCTGTTAACTACTGGTTGGACTGCGTGTAGCCCAGCGACTAACACGTGATTAGTGCGCTGCATCACCCTGTATACCTCTTTGTTTTTAGATGCATAAGAAATCAAGATTTCTTTCTAATGGCGAATTGACGTTCACTAGTGACAAGATTGCTATTATTCAAGTCTTATGTATGTGATATCCCTAATTCTAAAATCCTCTACTCAATTCTGGGTTTTGATAACAAACTTTGAATCACAGTCAGGGATGAATTCAGGGGGTAGCCCTTGGGGAATCACTCCCCCGAAGAAAATTCATTCCCCCGGAGAAACTCTCAAATCACAAAATGTAGAAATTACTTCACGCAAACTCCCCTCCTCCCGCGGAGTTCATATTCCCCCCGGGTGAAAATGTCTGAATTCAACACTGATCACAGTATAAAGAAACTGGGTATCTTACACTGGTTTACTGTCCTAATGACCCCACGCATCCTTCTGACATAACATTCGGTCAAGAAAAAATCGTAATACCTTTAAAAAAGAAAATGATAGGAAAATACCTGACTCACTTAGCCTACATAATTATTTACATGACCTCCCTCTTTCCAGATTATTTGTGCGCACGCCCTTGCTAATTTTACCACTCATCTTTCACTTAGATTTAATTAGCATGATAAGAATATATGTTTTGCAATGAACCATCAGAAAACTCTCACGTATCTTCGTCAATGAACGAAGTTTACACCGTCAACCAAGGGTAATGCAGCTCTTGTGAGCCCCCATGTTGTGCCTGCATACTTCTGATTAAGCACAGAAGAAAAGAAAACCTTTTTGTTAGTTAGCACCCTGAAATCAGAGGGCAACATCTAAATGAGGTCACATGCTGATGCTTCATTCATGTTCTGCCGAGTTCAGATGACCTGTAACATTTGAGTGAACGACTGGGGGGAGGGAGGGTAATTTAATCTCCCCCTACTTTCTTTTAGCATATCTGTTTTCTTTGAAGCTCTTGTATCAGGTAATGAATAGCCTAATTACTATGTATAAATACTGACGTTTCATTTCAGGAGTGAATTAACTTTTCATTCAGCTACATGCTTTAAAACACATGTACTTAGCAGAAATAGTGAAATTAAACAGTGTAGCCAACAGATAAGCTTTAAAAGTGTCTATACAGCTAGTCTTAGCAAGCATTTTGTTTCTTTGTGCAATTATTGTCAAGAATTGCTGCTGGGTGCGGTATGATGTTGGAAATTTTATAGAGAAGTTATCGTTTTCGTGCTTTTAAACTAAGTTTAAATCTTAAATACATTTGTTCTGTAAGACTTGTTGCAGAATACTATCGTAGGAAACAATATGATTTGATTTTATAACAATTATTGCTGAATATCGTGGAGGATCGAGAAATTTTGGTTTTTGAAAAGTTACTAACTATTTTAGGAAAGAAATTTCTACAATAGCTTTCGAGTGCAATGAAAAAAGTATCCACCAATCGATAGTTCCCATCAGACTGAATAAAATGTCATGCTTGCGAGTAAATGATCATGCGTCGTTTTTGAGAAAAAATCGATTAAACTAATTTGTGTGGCGCTGAAACATCTGTGGCCAACTGACAAAAGCTCCAAAAACACGCCAGCTAGGGATGCGCACGAGGACAAGATTTGAGGCTGTCTCGTCTCGAAAATGTGCTGTAAAAGTGATGTCTCGACTCGAAAAATGTTTATTTCTCTAATGGAAGAGCTGTGTCTCGATTCGAATTTTATCAGTAAAATTCTGTTTCGTCTCGTCTCGTACGCATCCGTAACGCCACCATTTCGCTGTTAAACAAGTCTAGTTTTGAGAAAGTGTACAAATGTGTGTTGAGGTAGAAAGTTTGGGGGGGAGGGTTCAGACTTGGTGGCCCCCTTCCGTGAATGCGTCTCTGGATGAGAGTTTGTGTTGTAGTTAACAGTTTGTAATATTTACTATTGAATATTTTAGGAAATACATCTTTTTAACTGCAATGTTTTTATTTTACAGTACTTATTGCTGAACAATCTGAGAAAGAAAGAACAAATTGGAAAATTGAATCGGTATAATATATAAAGAGAGGTGCCGCGGTGGCTCAGTGGTAGAGCGTTCACCTCTGATGCATGGGGGCTGGATTTGATCCCAGCTCGTGGCAAGTGAGCTTTGTGATGGACAAACATTGTGCTCGTGGGTTTTTTCGGGTTCTTCTCTTTCCTCCCACTCTTCATTCCACTATTTCATCCACTTCCTTTCTCATCATCATCGCATCGTCTCCTTTAGCCTAGCTGGCATAATCGTGGGACGTAAAACTTAAAGATTTCATTTTTCATACTTAAAGAGAGAGTTCTGAATATCTTCGATCTAAATACTGTAGAGAAAAATTGAATCGGATAATAATTCATTTGAAGACCTATTGAATGTTGTGGGAAATAGCTTGAAGCGGGTAATTCGGTTTCAAAACAGACATTTTTGGACAGAACTTGATAATTACGTTTCGATACGAGTTTTCTCTCTTTTTTGAACATTGTACGAAAAAAGATGCAACAATTTAAACTGGATACTTTGTATCTTTATGAGCTCCAGTACTGAAGGTTGTACGCAAAAGTTCGAACTAAATGATTTGTTTTTATAAAAGTAATTGTGGAATATTTT